>NC_137120.1:4773305-4850805 GCF_949357685.1 Gobio gobio
ATGATGCTATTTACGAGATGAACGGCACTGCGGTGTCATAATCACCAGCGGGAGACTCTTTGAGCCTTGACTTTACAAGTTGAGCTCGCCAGTTAAAAAAATCCTGGAAGCTAATTGGTTTTAGCCGTGTTGATGAGAATAGTGATAAAACTATAATCGATCTTCGTCAGGCTAATAACAGACAGAGAGATGGGGTTCAATTATATTGACAAAGCTTTATGTCTCATTGTGAATCGCAACCAAATGACTCTTTTGAACTGATTCCTTTATGAATGAATCAATGAATGAATGAACAGTTTAGGTACCCAAGGCTTACTGTTTAATATTTAATTATTGATTCATGCTAGACATCATTATTACTGAATGATCATTGTATTGTGTGTCCTTCATCTGCTGCCCTTCCTGGAGAGCCGGATTGCTGACGCCGGTCTTAATGTGCGCTGATGACTCGTTTAATGGACCTGTAATGGGCCTGTAAGCTACAGTTGTGTTTTCCTGCACTAAGCTCTTAAGAAGCGCTCCCTCACTCCTAACCCATATTCCCAGGATGGTCGCCGCTTCATCCGTGCCGGCATTCTTGGCCTCACACAGGCTTTGGCGTTTGGACTAGAAGATGAATAGCAAGCTTTTGTTACTCTGTAGCGAATTCTTTTAATTTTCATGCACTGTAAAAAAAAAATCAGGTCTCCAATTGAAAAATTTCTAGTAACTGATCACATCTAAATTTTTTAGTTGGCCAAATTGAATTTCTGTTAATTAAAATTAACAGAAATTCAATTTGGCCAACTGAAAAATTTAGATGTGATCAGTCACTAGACAATTTGCAATTTTTTTTACAGTGTGTATATTTTTCTTTCAATTATATTAATAAAATAAAATAAAACAAGTTGTATTCATATTAATTTATATTCATAACATTATAATACTATATTAAATACATTAATAATAATGCAGATTTTTTTCAGTCATATTTTTTTATTAATATTAAAATAATATAATTATATTAATTATAAAACGATTGTATTTTTCAATTATAATTTTCGTTAAAAAATATAATAACTAACTAATTTGAACAATAAATACCCATTTAAACAGTAAATACTGTATAATAATAAATATTACATATCTATTTTTTAATAATTGTTAATAATTAATAATGATAATACATATTTTTCATATTTCTTTCAATCATATTTTTCTTTAAATAGGAACATTTAAATATATGTATAAAAATTGGAAAATATGAAAATATTATAATTGACAATATTATTATAAAAATTTTCTTAAAGATAAATATGATTACAAACATATTTATTATTAACATTATTATTCATATAATAAAAAATAATATTTTTTTATATTTTACAATAAAAAATCTTACAAAATGAATATATTAATTTAAATGTATTAATGATAATAATACATATTTTCATATTTGTAATAATATAATTTATTAAATATCTTTCATATCCATCATATATTTAAGAAAATGTCAATAATGTAATTTTATTATTATAAAAAAATCATTTTTCAATTTTTTTTATTATAAAATATGATTGTTACGGTTTTCAATAATATTTTTATTTTAAAGTTCATTAATGATTATGTATTTTTAGTAATATTAATGTAAATAATAATAGAAGTAGTAGTAGTAAATAATATTTTTTTTCATAATTTCTGATCATCTTTTTTCTTAAGAAATGAAAATAATATAATTATACATTATTCTCATTTAAAATAACAAATATTTTTCTTTAAGAAAATTTAAATACTAGAATTATATTAATTATAATAACGATATTTTTTTCATTTTTCAATCATGTTTTCCTTTTAAAAAATGTATTTAATCCAAATATGTAACATCCAATCCCATTCTCTGTATTGTAATATGAAAATTATTGTTGTATTAGTATTTATTGTTTTTAGTATTTGGCCTAGATGAGTGTCAAGGGCTCTTCTGGGACGGTGAAGAGACACGGAAAGGCCGTGTGAACGCGTGACGGACGGAGGATCAGTGGTGAAGGCGCGGCTGTGGGTTGTTGCCATGTTTTGATGAGTTGAATCCAGTCAGAGAAGAGCAGCTCCCGGTGACCCTGAACACCGGAGGACTCGCGCTGCTATCGGCTCATCGCGCGCTTCCCGACGCGTTCCTCTCTTAATGAATTCCCTCAGAGATGCTATCGCGCCCAACGCTAGCATCGCTCCTGACTCAATCTCCAATCCATCGCTTTTATTTATCAGCGGATACGGAGGTCAGGACTGGTGGATGCTAGCGTTAGCGCATGGCGTCGCGGTTAACATGTGCGTTGTGTTAATGAGAAGCTGTGGCACGTTTTGTCCTCCATTTTGTGCAAAAACATGCAAGTCTGATTGCAGTGTGTAATCTTTAGCAGCGAGTTAGCCTACATATTAGATTATTTTCACACAAAAAAGTCATAATTAGCAGTATTTTATTAGCCTAAGTGTTAGATTAGCGAGAGTCAAAAGTCGTAGAAATGGACAGGTATGAATCTCAATAATTTAATCATATTTAATGCTATTTATTGCTTTTTTTGTCTCTGTATTATTTCACAAAATAAAAAAACATACTTTTGATTAATTATGAAAATTATATTTATAACAATTATAAATATTGTTCATAATTTATTACACTTTTTCAGTCAATTTTATTAAATATATTTCAATAATATTTTCCCTTTAAAATATTTTTTTCTATTTTTAGACCATTTTTTGCATTGTAACATTCTTTTCGTGACAATTTGGCATATTTTTTTGCGGTATATTATCAATAATTGTAATTCAGAAAAATCTCATTCTTGTTACCGTAATATGAAAACAATATTTAAAGTGCTTATGTTATATTAATGTGTTGTATTGCCGTTTATGAATGCTTATTTAAATTAAAAGTACGGTCTAATTATAGTAGAAATACTGTATTACTGTAATAAGAGTCATGCACATTGTACATAAAGTAATGAGAATTAAAAATATAAAAATTAAAACATAATTTGGAGGTGCAATCATTATTTTTTATAGTATTAATTATAATAACAATATTTGTATATATTTTTTCCAATAATACTTTTCTTTTCTCTGGCTATTATTACTGTAATGCAAAAAATCTTGTATTTATTGTGCTACCTGCTTATTTTTTTAATTAAAAAAATGCAGTAATGAAAATTACGTGTTGACAATAATGAAAATAAAAATGATTTTTTTTTTAAATAGTAATAATGTTAATGATAAATAATAATAATAATAATACATCTCAGAAATGGGAATCCTGCTTTGACAATGATTTTAAATAATAATAATAATAATACAAATGGAGAAAAAAACTGCTTTGACAATAATGAAAAAAGTAATATTAATGATAAATAATAATAATAATTATTATTATTATAAAAATCATCAGTAATGATAATCATGCATTGACAATAATGAAAAAAATAGTAATAATCTTAATAACAACAATAATATTAGAATGTTTTAAAAAGTCTCAATAATGAGCATTATGTGTTGCAATAATGGAAATAAAATCAATAAAATCTGGATGCATTATTTGATCAAATGTGTTTAACTGTCATAAAACTGTACAATGTAAGAAAAATCTCCATGCAACATTTTTTTTTTACATTCAATCATTTAGCAGACGCTTTTATCCAAAGAGCAGAAGCAACAGAAGCAATCAGACCAACAATACGCAAGATCTGTGACCAGTCATTCCAGCACAATTATCATTTAGATGGATATATGGAAAAGAAAGTGTTGTTTGTCCTGTAGATTAGTGTGTGTGAAGTGTTTGAGCCAGATATCTCGCTCCATTTCTCAGTGCAACGGACTGCCTTGTAGTACGAGACTCATTCAGCGCTGGCTTTGTAGTCGGGCCTCGGCGGGCTGTCACACACCATCAGAGAGAAAACACTCGGCCTTCACACTTTGAACTGACGCAAAACCCAGTCCTCTTCAAGTTGTCCTACTTTCGGAGTCTGCCGCACTGCTTTGTTCGGTCGGAGAGCAGCGAGTCGTGTAAGTAATGGCTCTATTTGTTTGCTGTCTGGGCTGTATATTTTCATAATGGGAGCTGAGAGGAATCTGGCAATAAAATGGCGTATAAATCAATTAGAGCTGAGGTAGATTCATATCTGGCTTCTCCTGCGTCTGAGGCTGAAGTAACTATTGCCATTACTCACACGGAGCCGCGCTGCTGATTACATCGAGACCGCGCTGCTTCCAGTTACTCCGGGCACCTTGCTAAATGGGCTTAAATTTTTAATTTCCACAGGAACAAAGATCACATCTAAGAAGGAGGATAGCATGCCGCTGGTTTATTGAAGGAGCGATGGGTTATTAGGTGAAAGGTAGGAAGGTAGATCGGTGGTTCTCAAAAGGTTTCGCTTTATCATCCTGACTGGACATCAAATGGCCGATCTAAACCAGAAAACGTCTGCCCAATACACTCTTAGAAAAAATTGTTTCATATAGAATCTATGGAAGATTGTTTCCTGCACGAAAAACAATTGTAAGAGATAATTGCGACTTTTTATCTCAGAATTCAGACTTTTTTCGGAGAAACGCGAGATATAAACTTACAGATTGTAAGTGAAAAAGTCCAAATTGCCGGATATAAATTCGCAATTAAGAGAAAAAAGTCAGAATTGTGAGATAAAAACTCGCAATTACGAGAAAAAGTCAGAATTGCAGGATATAAATTCGCAATTTTGAGAAAAAAGTCAGAATTGTGAGATAAAAACTCGCAATTACGAGAAAAAAGTCAGAATTGCGGGATATAAATTCACAATTAAGAGAAAAAAGTCATATTTGCGGAATATAAATTCGCAATTACGAGAAAAAAGTCAGAATTGTGAGATAAAAACTCGCAATTACGAGAAAAAAGTCAGAATTGCGGGATATAAATTCGCAATTTTGAGAAAAAAGTCAGAATTGTGAGATAAAAACTCGCAATTATGAGAAAAAAGTCAGAATTGTGAGATAAAAACTCGCAATTACGAGAAAAAGTCAGAATTGCAGGATATAAATTCACAATTACGAGAAAAAAAGTCAGAATTGTAAGATAAAAACTCGTAATTACGAGAAAAAAAGTCAGAATTGCGATTTTAAACTGTCAGCCAATCACAGCAGTTGGCATTTACACTGAAGTCTCACAGCAGCCAATCAGAGCAGTGGCCGTTTACACTGAAGGCCTACAGCAGCCAATCACAGCAGTGGGCATTTACACTGAAGTCTCACAGCAGCCAATCACAGCAGTGGGCGTTTACACTGAAGTCTCACAGCAGCCAATCACAGCAGTGGGCGTTTACTCTGAAGTCTCACAGCAGCCAATCACAGCAGTGGGCGTTTACACTGAAGTCTCACAGCAGCCAATCACAGCAGTGGGCGTTTACACTGAAGTCTCACAGCAGCCAATCACAGCAGTGGGCGTTTACACTGAAGTCTCACAGCAGCCAATTACAGCAGTGGGCGTTTACACTGAAGTCTCACAGCAGCCAATCACAGCAGTGGGCGTTTACACTGAAGTCTCACAGCAGCCAATCACAGCAGTGGGCGTTTACACTGAAGTCTCACAGCAGCCAATTACAGCAGTGGGCGTTTACACTGAAGTCTCACAGCAGCCAATCACAGCAGTGGGCGTTTACACTGAAGTCTCACAGCAGCCAATTACAGCAGTGGGCGTTTACTCTGAAGTAGGGATGGGCAAATGAAGCTTCATGAACCACCAAGGCTTTCCCCAGATTATCTCGGGGAAAGATTTGAAGCGTCAGGAGTGTCGAAAACAGTGCCATCTTGTGGCAGGTCAAATGTATAGCAGCCATAAACCCGAGTGTGCAGCGCCATTGTTTTATCTATTACACACAAATAAAAGCCTGACAATGCTAAATGTTCAGTTTTCTGATAATATAATTCCCATAATGAAGTGTGGCAATACATTAAATGTAACAATTATAATTATAATACTACCAACAGAGTCGTTTGATGCAAGTAAATGGTGCTCTTTAATGTTTATATGGCAGAATATTTGATCATGTAATATAGGCTATAAGCTTATATATAAAAAAGTTAATAAATGGACTTCATCTTCCAAAAACCAGTGGAGTAGTGGTCTGGGTTCAAACACGTGACTGGAAAGAAAGTTTTTCTTTGATCACGTGTTTCTCTGAAAACAATTCCGACACGGAATATGCTACAGTCTTTCTATTCCGGGAAATACTGCAGACATTATATTGTCCAATCGGATTCTCTGGATTGAGATCGACACTTTTGTAAATATAGCTAAAAGCAGAAGTATGAATTTGCTCCAAAATAGAGTTTTGAAAGGACGCACAACATTTGACATAGCAACTAAAGGCGCAGGAAGCTTTATATCCTCTATTTTAGTTCACTATTATAAAGTTAGCTGCGTGTTCTTATCAGCATTCAGCATCGTTTCCCCTCTCGTTTCCCCGGGAGTCGGTTCTGACCGGTTCATAACCCGCTAGTCGAGATGCTGTTCTTGAGAATCAATCTGTGTTCCTCCTGACTGAGTACATTTCTCTCTCTGAGGAAGGTAGACGACTTCAACAACGCACCCCGCTCCTCTTTCGCCGTGTTATTTGCCTTGACAATCTCCTCGAAAATGATCTGATATAGTGTCGTGCCCTGAGTGCGGGGAAGATAGAGCGGGAGAGAGCGCGCGCACGCGAGCCGCTTCAGAATGCCAATGCCTCGAGCGCAGCGCGTGCACGCGCCTTACTAAACTACCTCAGGTCTTCTCATTTCGTTAAAAGCCTCGAAATCACAATCACCGGCCCCTCTTCCAGAGATAATGCAGACTATTGTCACTGCAATCATCATTATAAGCGCTTTTTTGGCCCTTGCGTGCCTGAGTTTGGGGTTTATTTACAGGCTCGTAGTATTTTGCCATCAAAGCCGTTATTTATCCGCGGAGGGATGGGGGTGCGGCGGTGTCATACGGCTCATTTCTAATAAATGTGCGGATTAGTGTGGATGATCCGGCTCTGGTCCGGCGTTCCCGAGGTCAAAGGCAGGCTGGAATTCCGTGGCACAAATCCTGAGGCAAGTATGATCTAGTATTAATAAACTAAATGATTTTTCTATAACACCCCCTCCGCTAGCGCAGGATAAACACAGATTATATATTCATAAGAAACCTTTGATTAATTTCACACCGACGTGTTAATAATGCGAAGTTATACACTGCATTTTTTTCCTCAATAACTCATTCCACTAATAAAAATGTTTTATTTCAACGACGTCTCACAGCTTTTATCGACTATTATCTGTCTTGCTAAGGCTAATTTCGTTTGCTAGCATCATTAATACACACAGTTACGTTTTGATGATGTGCACAGAGTGGGTTAAATTGCATAAATGTTGTTTTGGTTTGGTTATAATAAAGTCTGTTAGTTTTACTACTAAAAGTAAGGTCAAGATATTCCTCATTTAAATAATTCATGCAGAATAAAGGGGCGGGGCCTGTTTGAGTTAGTTAGTAGTGTGTTGAACATAGACTGTAAAAAAAATATGGGCGTAGTGTCCGTGACGTCACCCATCGGATTCTGAAGAGCAATTTTTAAGTGTAAAGTAGGGTCGAGCTGGCCGTCGCAATCTTGTCAGCGCGTCATCACGCGTCACTCCGCGATAACAGAAAATGGGCAAAGAGGCGGGACGTGGGCGGAGCTAAGGTGAGGTGATGACTAACATACAGCAGATAAACGGCAATCCACCTGTCACTCAAAGTGGCCACGCCCTTAATTATGCAGAACTTTAAGGCTTTATATAATGTAAACGAATGAGTTATTAAATAATTCACCCCCCTCACAGTCATCATGAAGGGCAAAATTAGCCATATAGACCAAAAAAAGTCAGATTTGCGGGATATAAATTCTCAATTACGAGAAAAAATTCAGAATTGTGAGAACTCCCATTTACGAGAAAAAAGTCTGAATTGCTGGATAAAAACTCGCAATTACGAGAACAAAGTCAGAATTGTGAGAAGTCAGAATTGTGAAATAAAAACTCACAATTACGAGAAAAAATTCAGAATTGTGAGATAAAAACTCCCAATTACGAGAAAAAAGTCAGAATTGCGGGATATAAATTCGCAATTACGAGAAAAAAGTCAGAATTGTGAGAAAAAAGTCAGAATTGTGAGATAAGAACTCGCAATTACGTGAAAAAAGTCAGAATTGCGGGATATAAATGCCCAATTACGAGAAAAAGTCAGAAATGTGAGATAAAAACTCGCAATTACATGAAAAAAGTCAGAATTGTGAGATAAAATCTCGCAATTACGAGAAAAAAGTCAGAATTGTGAGCTAAAAACTCGCAATTATGAGAAAAAAAGTCAGAATTGTGAGAACTCGCAATTACGAGAAAAAAGTCAGAATTGCAGGATATAAATTCGCAAGTACGAGAAAAAAAGTCAGAATTGCGATTCTTTCTCTCAATTCTGACTTTTCTGTGAATTGTGCACTTTTGTCCAAATCTGGTCGGAATAAAGGGGCGGGGCCTGTTTGAGTTAGTTAGTAGTGTGTTGAACATAGACTGTAAAAAAATATGGGCGTAGTGTCCGTGACGTCACCCATCGGATTCTGAAGAGCAGTTTTTAAGTGTAAAGTAGGGTCGAGCTGGCCGTCGCAATCTTGTCGGCGCGTCATCGCGCGTCACTCTGGGATAACAGAAAATGGGCAAAGAGGCGGAACGTGGGCGGAGCTGAGGTGACGACTAACATACAGCAAACAAACGACAATCCACCTGTCACTCAAAGTGGCCACGCCCTTAATTATGCAGAAGGCTTTTCCCAAACACGCTGGAAGCGCTTGACCAATCACAACACACTGCTCCAGCCGGCCAATCAGAGCGCATTGCGCTTTTCAGAAGGAGGGGCTTCATGGAGACAGGAACTAAACAGAGCGTTACTGACAGACTGGGAAGAGAGGAGCCGCAACAATGGAGAATATGAGGGAATAATCAACATTCAAGCAGGAAAATCTGTTCTAGTACTTTGTAAAAGGGCATATTATGGGTTGAAAAACGCTGAGAAGCTTTCCAGGGCTGCAGAACATGAGCGATGAGGCTTTTGGCCGTAAACAGGTGTGGGCCGACTGATTTATCGTAATTAATCCGGTGTGTCCATTCCTCCGGCTGGGACACATCTGCGACAGAGCGCCGTTCCCAATGTCACAGTGTCAGCGAAGGGCAATGAGATTACTTTGATTAAAAAACTCAAAACAATTAATTAATTTCCTGGATTCCAGCGTTTTGGAGCTCATGATGAGGCGGATCATTACGACACACTCAAGATCTGGCGTTGGTGAGAGCAGCTGTCGGGACGTCCAGATTGGCCCAACGGCAACAAGAGCAGCGCCTCTTTCATTTGGCAGGCCGCGCGGTAATTATTATTTTGCGGGTTATGGAAAAGCTGGCTATTTTGAAAGGATTGCACTGGCACTTATCTGTCCAAAACAGGCCCACTAATAAAACTTGAGCCGGAATGGCCTGGGATGGAGAGATTTATTCCCGGGGGGAAAGGAGACATGAGGGAGTGAATCCGTCAAATGTCACTGTTTGTCCAGCTCATATTTCACTCTAAATCACTTTTAATAAATCATGTACATGTCATTTTTTAAATATAATAATAACATTAATATTTACATATATACATTTTATTGCTTTGTAATCATTTTAATATTTAACATTAATATGTTAATAAAATTTCTTTTTATATTGCAATATTATATTAAAGATAAATATTTTTAAATATTCAGTATGTACAAAATTGATTTATTACTGGTTAAATTAACATAATAATAATTAAATTACATATATTAATTATATTAATGTGTTATATTAATATCAATATATTTATAATACTTTGAATATATATGTTACATGAATTAATATTTATATATTTCAATATTTATTATATTTCAATAATTAGTGTGTACTTTAACAAAATTAATTGAGAACAAATAATATTATTTATTTATTTTAGTTAGTTAGTGACTAAATTGGCCTATTATTAATAATAATAATATTTACATATGTGAATGATATTAAAGTTGTATATTATTTTTATAATTTTAATATTTAATATTAATATTAAATATAATATACATATATTATTAAAACATTGTTTTATATGTATTATACATATATATTTTATATTTATATAATTATATATATTTATATATAATTAAAATATAATATATTTAATACTTTATAAATATATTAGTATTAAATATTACAAAGAATATATTTCACATTACTATAATTCATATATATATATATATATATATATATATATATATATATATATATATATATATATATATATATATATATATATATATATATATATATATATATATATATATATATATATTATTAGGCCATTTTAGCCACTACCTAAATAAAATACAATAAAATAAGTAAACAAAATAAATAAATAATTAAAATATTAATAATATAATAAAATACCTGTTATCAATCAATTTTGTTAATTTATTTATTTTGTTTACTTATTTAATTTATGTAGTGCCAAAGTGGCTATTATTATTTTTATTATTATTAAATAAATAATTGTAATGTGTTATGTGTTATATATTAATAATATGTGTTATATATTAACAATAAATGATTGAATATTCATATAGTGTATTAATACATTTATATATTTAGTATGTACTTTAACAGAATTAATTGATAACAAATATGTATTAATTAATTAATTTTAGTTAGTGATTAGATTGACAATAATAATCATAATAATAATAATAATAATAATAATAATAATAATAATAATAATAATAATTTCATGTATACATTATATTAAAGTGTTACATATTTTAGTGTGTATTATGAATGCATATAATAATGCATAATAATAATTATTATTATGAACTTTTATTAGCTTTCAATCATTTATCAAAACCAAACCTGTGTCAGTGTGTATTATGATTAAGTCGCCTTGATTATTATGAACTTGTATTGTCTTACAGTCATTTATCATAAAGCGTCCTGCACAGAGTGAGTGTGTGAAGATCTTCTCTCATCCGTCACGCTCCTGAGCGTCCCGATCAACACACACTGTTCTTCCTCACGCGTCCACCGTCTCCCAATATACCCTGCCCCATGAAGCTCTGCCATCTGCCGCCCGCGCCCGCGCCCGTGCCAGGGCCGGAGAAGACCAGCTACATTTAGACTTGTTAGTGTGCGCTCATGTGCACCGCCCCGTCCCAATCGCGAGCGCTTCGATTGATCACAGAGCCTTTCCTAACATTGAGGCTAATGTGCTGTCACATCCCCTGGCGGGCTAGCGCTAGCGTTAGCTCATAGCTCTGCTATATTCAGCCTGATTAATGAAGCGTCTGACGGAGGGAGTGTCTGCGATGAGGGAGCGGTGGAGCACCAGCGTGTGTGCGCTGGAGAAATGGCGCGCGTTACACAAACTCCTGCTCACTTTGGCCCTCCCTCCCTGCCCCGGGGCCTTGTGGGACCTCTCTCGGCACTCAGCGGTTATGATTGGGTAGTCTCGAATTATAGCGTCCCGTCAGGACGAGGAATCATGTCCGCCCGCTGGCTGGCCGGTTGTCGTGGAAACCGTGTCCCCAGAGGAGGCTGAGGCTTGTCTACGGGCAGGGAGAGGGATGAGCACAAAGATAAAGGGAGGAATAAAACTCGCTTCCGACAAGAGCTCAACACCTTTTAAACGGGGAGGACGCCATAAACTTAAAAAAGTGGCGTTTCGTTGAACGCTTGAAAGGCGAGGATGCTCGATTTAGTGTTTTTGCGTTGTAAAATGTGCCTGCAAGTCATAATGCAAAGATGCATTGCATCACAACAGGTGCTCGACATGTTTTGTTCGCGTTAAATTAGCAAAAGTGGCATTTCATTAAAACATTTCCGAAGCAAGGAGGCTTGATTTTGTGTTTTTGCTTTGTAAAATATGCCTTTAATCGTAACGCGACACAAGTATGCATTGGTCGCAACAGGAGCTCAAAGTCCCGTAACTGTTGTGTTTGTGATTAAATTAGCGAAAGTGCCATTTTGTTAAAAATGTACAATGCGAGGATGTGTGATTTGGGGTTTTTGCATTGTAAAAATATTCCTTTAATCGTAAAACGACACGAGCTCCTGTTGTGATGCAATGCATACTTAAGGTCACGTTACTTTTGTGTTTGCGAAAAATTAGCGAAAGTGGCGTTTTGATTTTGTGTTTTTGTGTTGTAAAAAGTGTCTGCAAGTCATAATGCATTGCATCACAACATGAGTTCAAAATTTAGTGTTTGCGATAAATTAGTGCAAATGCCATTTCGTAAAAAATGTACAACGCGAGGAGGCTTGATTTTGTGTTTTTGCGTTGTAAAATATGCCTTTAATTGTAACGCGACACAAGTATGCATTGCGTCGCAACAGGAGCTCAAAGTCCCGTAACTGTTGTGTTTGCGATAAATTAGCGACAGTGGTGTTTCATTGAACGTTGAAAAGGCGAGGACGCTCGATTTGGTGTGTTTTTGTGTTGTAAAATGTGCCTGCATTCGTAATACAACACAATTATATTGCATCACAACATGAGTTCAAAATTTAGTGTTTGCGATAAATTAGCGGAAGTGCCATTTCGTTAAAAATGTACAATGCGAGGATGTTTGATTTGTTGTTTTTGCATTGTAAAATATTCCTTTAATCGTAATGCGACACAAGTATGCATTGCATCACAACAGGAACTCAAAGTCCCGTCACTGTTGTGTTTGCGATAAATTAGCGAAAGTGCCATTTCGTTAAAAATGTACAATGCGAGGATGTTTGATTTGGGGTTTTTGCATTGTAAAAATATTCCTTTAATCGTAAAACGACACAAGTATGCATTGCATCGCAACAGAAGCTCAAAGTCCTGTTACTGTTGTGTTTGCGATAAATTAGCGAAAGTGGCGTTTTGATATTGTGTTTTTGTTTTGTAAAAAGTGTCTGCAAGTCATAATGCATTGTATCACAACAGGACAACAAAATTTTGTGTTTACGATAAATTAGCGAAAGTGCCATTTCGTTAAAAACGTACATGGGAGGAGGTTTGATTTTGTGTTTTTGCATTGTAAAATATGCCTTTAATCGTAACGCGACACAAGTTTGCATTGTGTCTTAACAGGAGCTCAAAGTCACGTTACTTTTGTGTTTGCGATAAATTAGTGAAAGTGGCGTTTCATTAAACATTTCCTGAGCAAGGATGATTGATTTTGTGTTTTTGCTTTGTAAAATATTCCTTTAATCGTAACGCGACACAAGTATGCATTGCGTCGCAACAGGAGCTCAAATTCCCGTTACTATTGTGTTTGCGATAAATTTGTGACAGTGGCATTTCGTTGAACGTTTGAAAGGCAAGGATGCTTGATTTGGTGTGTTTTTGTGTTGTAAAATGGCCTGCATTCATAATACAACACAATTGTATTGCATCACAACAGGAGATCAAAATTTATTATTTGCGATAAACTAGCGAAAGTGGCGTTTCGTTATACATTTACAATGTGAGGATGCTTGATTTTGTGTTTTTGCTTTGTAAAATATGCCTTTAATCGTAATGCGACACAAGTATGCATTGCGTCGCAACAGGAGCTCAAAGTCCCGTTACTGTTGTGTTTGCGATAAATTAGCGAAAGTGGCATTTTGATTTTGTGTTTTTGTGTTGTAAAAAGTGTCTGCAAGTCATAATGCATTGCATCACAACATGAGTTCAAAATTTTGTGTTTGCGATAAATTAGCAAAAGTGCCATTTCGTTAAAAATGTACAACGTGAGGATGCTTGATTTTGTGGTTTTGCGTTGTAAAATATGCCTTTAATCGTAACGCGACACAAGTTTGCATTGCGTCACAACAGGAGCTCAAAGTCCTGTTACTGTTGTGTTTGCGATAAATTAGCAACAGTGGTGTTTCATTGAACGTTTGAAAGGCAAGGATGCTTGATTTGGTGTTTTTGCATTGTAAAAAGTGTTTGCAAGTCATAATGCATTGCATCGCAACAGGAGATCAAAATGTATTATTTGCAATAAATTGGCAAAAGTGCCATTTCGTTAAAAAATTACAATGCGAGGAGGCTTGATTTTGTGTTTTTGCTTTGTAAAATATGCCTTTAATCGTAACGTGACACAAGTATGCATTGCGTCGCAACAGGAGCTGAAAGTCCTGTTACTGTTGTGTTTGCGCTAAATTAGCGAAAGTGGCGTTTCATTGAATGTTTGAAAGGCGAGGAGACTTGATTTTGTGTTGTAAAATGTGCCTGCATTCGTAATACGACACAACCATGCATTGCATCACAACAAGAGCTCCAAGTCCTGTTAGCGTTGTGTTAGCGATACATCTGCGAAAGCAACATTTTGTTGCGATGTTCAGGTCAAAAATGGCGTTCATTTCCAAAGTGATGAATTAGGCCTAAACATACGCTATGCTAATACGTGAACCTCTAGCTGCACGTTACACACATGAGGCTGGGTAATCTGTGTGTTAATAGTGAAAGGAGGAGCGAATGGATCGACTTGCGATCAGTGTGAATGCTGCGGTTCTTCACTCTGGCCTTTTCATCAGCTTTTCTCTTTCTTTCTCCTCTTTACTCAAGGTGCAAGCGAGGCTGCTGAAGAAAACGCCACTAAAACCAGCCGGAGAATGAAGCAGAAGGAATATTAAAACAGCAGAGAGGTAAAAACAAACACCATTTATGGATTTATGGCTCATTTAGGTTTAACCAATGCTGTTATATAGATATATATTATTCAATTTATTTTACATTTAGTTACAGTTTGATTTTTATACATTTTTGTATTTTTTATGTATTTATTTATAATATATTTATGTATTTTGTATGTTTTATTTATAAATGCAATTGAAATTTTATTTTGTTTGTTATTTAATATATATATATATATATATATATATATTTTTTTTTTTTTTTTTTTTTTTACATTATATTTTACATTTACAGATATGTATGTATGTATTAAATCATTGATTTAACAATTATTATTCTATGACTATTAATATATAAATATATTCTTGTATTTATTAACATTATATACATGTAATAATGTATACATTAATGCATAATTTAATATATTTTAACTTTAATTATTTTTAATATATATATTTTAAATATTTACTTTAATAATATATACATATATTTTAAATTGCAATTTTATTTGTGTGTATATAGATATATATGCAATTATATTGTTATGTATATTAATCAATTTTAATAACATATGTTACATTTTTAGTTACAATTTGATATTTATATATTTATGTATTTATAATTTTTTATATTTTATTTATATATGTAATTGGAATTGTATTTACTATTCATTATTTATTAATTTATTTTAGTGTATATATATATATATATACGGGTATATATATATATATATATATTAGGGCTGTCAAAAGTTTAATCGCGATTAATCGCATCCAAAATAAAGGTTTGTGTTTCCATAATATATGTGTGTGTACTCTGTTAATTATTATTTATATATAAATACACACACATTCATGTATATATTTAAGAAATATTTGCATGTATATACTGTATATACATTTATATAATCTATAATATATATAAATATAAATGTTTTATATATAAAGATTATTTTTCTTTCTTAAATATATACATGCTTGTGTGTGTATTTATATATAAATAATAATTAACAGAGTACACACACATATATTATGTAAACACAAACTTTTATTTTGGATGCGATTAATCGTGATTAATCTTTTGACAGCCCTAATATATATATATATATATATTACATATATATATTTATATATGTAAGTGAAATTGTATTTATGTATTCATTAATTTTTCTATATGTGTGTGTGTGTGTGTGTGTGGTACATTATATTATATATATAATTGCTATAGTAATAATAACGGATTTTTCTATCATATCCTATCTAGGCTGTCATCGATCATTGCTGACGTGTGTGTTCATTAAGATGAACTGCTGTTCTTGTCTGATCACATCATTACGGCCTCAGTGTGTGTCCTCGTGTGCTCTTATAGGATTTAATGTACGCACTTCTTCTTCTTTCACCGTCCTTTGGTTCACAAAGCTAGTTCTTGGGAATATCTGACCCTGTGTTTTTAGCATTGCGGTGCTCAGTTTGTGCTTCTTCAGGGATGTGTTGGAGTGTGTGCTGCTTGTTTCTGTCACTGACCGTCTGTCTCAGATTATTTGCCCTGTTTCTTCTCAACAAGTGGAGAGCAGAGAAGGTCGGAGGCCGGGACTCGCCACCGCAGGCCGTTTGCGAGCTGAATACTGCATGCCGTAGAGCCGAGATACACGGGTAAAGAGCTCATCTCGCCGCCGGTAAACAGCATTCATCCGTTTCTATTGCTCTCTGTCGGCCGGGATCGCAATTAAACAGAGCGATTAATCTTTACTACACCCGTTAGGTCACGTCCTCCAACTCCACCAATTATCAGTGCTCGGATCATTTATGCTGGTGTGTGTAGAGGAAGCATCACGATGTGGGGTTTGTTCATGCTTTTCTTCAGTGTGTGCTGGCGATGGTTGCGGCGGGTATGTTTGCAGTGGAGCTCTGCTGATGTCCGGGCCGGAGTGTGTCCCGGCTCTGATCCGGCTCTGAATGCCGGAGATCTGCGGTGCCAGACCGCGTTAGAGTCGCTCGAGGGCACAGTGCATTGTGGGCAAATCCTGCAGGCGTGGGAGCCTCTGCCACACGGGGCCTGTTTGCTTTGGCCCTCCATTGTGTTCACAGGACGGAAACACACCAACACAAGCCGATGGACAGAGTGTGTTTGTCAGTGTAGAAATATACTATCACACAACAGTGTGCTTATTGCAATACATTTTACACTTTTCACAATTAATTTGTACTATTATTTATATTGAACAGTTTTACTATATTTGATATTTTTACTATATTTTACTATTAATTTATATATAATATAATAATATATATATAAATTATTCTGAATATTTGTTAGTGAATATACTGTATAAAACATTACTTGTTTTTTAACTTATTTATAACTATGTACATAATCTATGTTTTGCTTCTTGCATTATTATTATTTTTATTAACAACAAATATATAGTCTATATAAAATATTATATGATATTAGTACATTTGTATATTATAATAACTATTATTATTATTATTATAATTCATTATTATAAATATTTTTATAGTGAATACTGTGTAAAACATGCCTTTGTTTATTTATTTTTTTAACTTATTTTTACTTTTTGGGAAATATGTACAGAATGCATTTAAATAAATGTTTCTGTTTGTATTAATACTAATAATTATAGTATTATTGTTTATATATATTATATATATATATGTATTGTTTTATTATTGTACTATAATTATAATTAAATATTATTATACAATTTTGTATCACTTATTATAATAAAAAATATTTTAAATAATTATAAATATTTCTTCATTTAATACCATGTAAAGGAAATGTTACACTTTCCACAATTCATTTTTATTTTAAATATTATGATTAATTATTGTGAATATCTATTAGTGAATATACTTTATAAAATGTTTTTTACTTATTATGATTATTATTAATAATAATAACAAATATATAGTGTATATACAATATTATATAATATTAGTATATATGTATACATTAATAATTATTATAATTATAAATATTAGTTTTATTGAATACTGCGTAAAACATGCCTTTTTATTTTGTATTTTTTTTTAACTAAAGAATGCATTTAAATATTTTTCTGTTTGTATTAATAATAATATTATTGTTTATATATATATAAAATGTTATTATTTTATTATTTATACTATTATGATCAATAAATATTATTATTATTATTATTATTATTATTATTATTATTATTATTATTACAAATTGTATCACTTATTGTAAATATTTGTTCATTTAACACCGTGTAAAGGCCCGTTCACACCAAGGATGAAAATAAAGATATCATTCTAAAAATCGTTACGATCGTAACAATAACAGCACAGAGAAACAGCGAAAGATGAACGATCAAAACATCGACAGCCAATCAGAATCCATCCAGCTTTCAGATCTCGCGCATTTAAAGCTGCAGCGATATCGTTATCATTACAGTTATCATCACTCTTGGTGTAAACCTGTGCTTGTATTAGTCATTTTGAATCTATTTTGCAACGTTGTGTGTCTGGTTGAAGGTAAAGCACAGATATTATTAGCTGTATCGCCCAGCCTGATGTGTATCTAAGAGAGAGGGCCTCTACAGCCTGAGTGTTTGTATGAGACACATCGAGTGTGTGTGTGTGTGTGTGTGTGTGTCAGGCTGGAGCAGATATGTGCTGATGAGTTCCTCTCGGTGGCAGGCGGTGTGTTTGCACTGCAGTGCTGCGGTGTAGCGGCCCTCTGACCTGCTGGGTAAACAACCAGAGAGTCTCTGACTCCAAATAAGGCCAACACATCCACGGCACAGAGCAGAGGCAACCTGCCATCCTTTACACACACACACACACACACACACACACACAGTTCCCCTTTCTTTCCGATACTGTAGCCTGACTGAATGGAAATCATGTCATCATTTACTCGCCCTCATTGTCTTTCTTTCTTCTGTAAAACACAAAATGAGATATTTAGCAGAATGTTCACGCTGCTCATTTCCAACAAAATGTCATTTTTGTCTTGTTTCCAGTCTAAATATCTGAAAATTCTTAAATTAAGATGCATTCAGTAGATAAGTAAAACAACATAAGATATTTTTTCTGTTTTTTGGGGGGAAATTAAGTGAGTTTTTGCTTAAAACAAGCTAAATTATCTGCCAATGGGGTAAGAAAACAAAGAAAAAGAAAACTGCGAGCAGCGATGAAAGGGCCCACGCACCCGTGCCACTGCCACCTGGTGAAATTACAACAACTTCCTGTTTCATGGCGAACCATCAAACTTTGTGAGGACACGCCCTTCAGCGAAAACTCAATATCTTCTCAATTTAACGTCGCAAATTGGCCTTTAGATTCGACTGACCCAATTTGATGTCGATCTGATTCAATCTGTAAGAGGAGTTAGTTAAAATACAACGTCTGGAAATGTAAAAAAAATTCAAAATATCTCACTTCCTGTTGGGTTTCAGATTTTGCTCCCAGATACTTTTTTGTAGGTATTGGGCTGTTACATGTGTGTACCGATCTTTCTAGTCCCCAAGTTGGGTTGAAAATGGACTAAAGCCTTGTTTATACTTTGGCCTGGCTCCGCAGCGCGAGCCTCCCCAAAAGGACGAGGCGTTTATACTTGACGTGCTCGCCGTTGTGCTATTCTTTGAAACGACAGAGGGCGACTCAGAGTAATAGTTCTATAATCTGGAAAACGCGTCGAGAAGAAGTGGGCTAATGTACACAGGTGATGATATTTATTTTAGTACACTCGTGTAAAACTCAGTACAGAATTGTGTAAAACTCAGTAAACCTTGATATTACTTGTGACATGAGAACAAAATATATGCACACATGTATACAACTAAATTAACGATCTCTTAAATATGTAGGCTATACTAGGGATGCCACAATTCTCAATATAATATTGAACCGTTCGGTACGGCATTCATGGTTCAATACGCGCTTGTGAATTGCGGTTTTTCGGTTTTGCATTGAATTAATTATTTTTCTGCAAATTCTATAATTTTCCTCCATCCCAATACTGAACAACGTGACATACATTCACATCACACGTTAGTGGTAGAGTTATACTCACGGAACACTGTAGTTATTCACAATCACGAAAGTTCATTATTTGCATGCGTTTCAAAGCCTTGCCGGTTTCATTCGCGTGCACGGTTTTAACATGCGCACACTAAACGCCTGTCAAACATGTGATTGCTGAACTAAGTAGTCGTCTAACTGCGCTAATACTGTCAAATACACACAAGGTTAACATAAACACAGTCGGTTATGTCTAAAGTGAAAGTAAAATCGCGTGTCTATTAGATGCACGCAGGTCTTACATTGACAGCAGCGCAGCCTAGTGAACACGCAATCCTTAAAGGGACAGTTCACCTCTAAAATTATGTCATTATTTACTCACTCTAATATTGTTCCAAACCTGTATTCATTTCTCGATGACAGAATTTTCATTTTTGAACGAACTATCCCTTTAATGTTAATACAACAACAAAAGACAAAGAGAAAATCACTCACTGCTCTTGACTGAAAAACTAATACTGTAGCTTAAATAAGAATCAGTGTATATTTTATAGTGAAGTCTATGTAGTGTTTTATTTTTACATTTATTCATTCAATTTCATACTTAAATGCTGCTGTACAGCTCTGAGCTGCCAGTGTAAATCTATATATATATTTGTTTTGTTATACAATACATTAGGAATGTGTACAAGGTTTTTTTTTTTTTAAAGTAAAGTTTAAAGTTTAAGTAAGGTTTTTCAGTTATTTTAAGTAAAATAAAGAAAGAGTATTGCAATAAAAAAGTATTTTTTCTCCTTAACCTCTTGCTGTTCCTGTCGCCTAAGAATAGAATAACAAAAAACCGAACCGAACCGAAAACCGTTGTTAAAAACCGAGGTATGTATTGAACCGTGGACTAACTGTATTGTTGCATCCCTAATGTATACAACTAAATTAACGATCTCTTAAATATATCCTAATTTCACTAAACATTTTCATTTAGTTTCGTGATTTTTTTATTTTTATTAAACATGGATCTTTATTTAAAAGGCCTTATTTCTGCTTTTGTAGGCTCATTTTGTAAATATAAGCACCTAATTTGTATGTGCAAACCGGGTGCCGGTGTGATGAGACGTCATGCTCGGCTAGATTCGCCTAGAACTCGTTCATCTTCGGATGCGGAGTCGTGTGTGCTGTTACGAAAAATGCGATGCACACCGCACCCAACGCGCACTACGCGCCCACTCAGCGTTGACATCATTTTTGCCGCGCACACCCTCGCGCTCGTGCGGACGCGTCGAGTATAAACAAGGCTTAACCCAGCATTTGCATTGTTTGAACCCAGTGAATGGATCGTTTTAACCCAGCGGTTGGGTTAAATGTTTGCTTAAAACAACCCGATCACTGATTTCAATTGAAAATGGACTAACCCAGCATTTTTTAGAGTGTACGGTGTTGCCAACTTAGCAATTTTAGGGCAGACTACCCTAGCAACTTTTTTTTTTTCAAAAAGCACCTAGCAACAAATGTAGCAATTATTTTTATTTATTTGGCAACTATTAGCAACTTCTGGAAAGTGACTCTAATGCAAACAACACACGTACAAGCTAGCTCAATAGGCCGTGCGGTTCATTCATAATTCCTTAAGATCGCTGTGGAAATGTGGAAATCGCTGTAAAAAGCGGAAGATCATCATTTAGGTAGCATATTCACGGAGCACTGCACATGACATGCAGGAAAAAACTAGTAGGCTAAATCGTGCGCACGATTTATAAATCGAGGGAACAAATTAGTCAATCGTGTGGATGGTTTAGCAAATCGAGGGAACTAAATTGTAAATCGTGCGCATGATTTATAAATCAAGGGAATGAATTAGTACATTTTGCGCACAATTAACTTTTTTTCTTGCGTGTAATGTGCGGGGCTCCGTACATATTAACTAACACATTGCTTTAATTTATTTTACAAAAAAATCTAAATTAGCATTTCAAATACTATCTACACATTACATAATGGTGTAGTTTTGCCTTGCGATTGCGTAATGACGTCATAGAGCAATAACGTTACAATGTCATTTAGCAACTTTTATGGTGGGTTCACTCTTGTAGTTCGGTTCGTTGGGTCCGGACCAAAAAACAAAAACAAAACATATAGTCCTGGTCCGCTTAGCGTTCACACTGGTATTTTTAACAGCGAACCTAAAGTTACCGAACCAAAGGCATAGGGATACGGTCACAGCCTGATTGCTCTGCTTTTATGACGTATATTTCGCGACGGAGCTGTCTTGTGACATCACGTCCTGTTTTTGGTTCGTTTACATGTCTTCATATATCAATCGAACTGCTCCAGAGTTGGTTTGGAAGCGGACCGAGACCCATCTTGTTTTTCTCGGTCCGCTTGTTTGGTGCGCACCAGGGTTCACATATGTTCAAATGAACCGCACTAACCGAGCAATCGCACCAGGGTTGATTTTAATCGAAACAAACATGACAAGTGTGAACGCATCCTTAGCAACAAATCGATCTGCCTTTATCAACTTCCCCTGAAAATTAGTTGGCAACAGTGGAAACGTAGTGCGAACGGCGCTTATTTTAAATTTTGTGAGTGCCGCTATTGAGCCATTTTGCCATATCAGACGTCAATTTTCACCACTTCTGACGCATATGCAAAGTTTCATGAGGTTTCGAGCATGTTTAGCCCCTCAAAAATGCGATTCATTTCGGAGAAGAATAATAATAATAATAGACTGAGCAATTACAATAGTGTATTTATCTTTTTGTAGATATTTGGACTGGAAACAGGACAAAAATACTAAGTAAGGAAAGCCTTTTTTGCAGTGTATTTCATACTTTCAGTAATAAATGATTTTGGTCTGTCCCTAGGCTCTTTTATGAATATAGTGCATGTGATGTAGACTGATTTAATACTTTATATTTCCTTTCAGAAGATGAATACAGTTTAATGCAGGCTTTTTTTAATGGAAAAGAGGGAAAAACAATCTGCTATTAATCTCTTTTTGTGTTCCTTGGAAGATAGATCTGGCTTTGAAACGACGTGAGGGTGAGTATATTTCTGAATCCATTCTCTTCCTCTACCTGCCTTTCTTTTTCTTTCAGTCTCCTTGGCACTGCTCTATGAATGTTGTTTGCTTTTCGCTTCTAGTTCTGGAAAATGCTTCTAGTCCTGCGAGAGTCTTTCTGCCGTTATCCTACAGAGCGACGGACCGCCTGTGGCATCCACGAGTGTCAGATTTCACATTTTCGGACACGCCCCCCCGCTCCACTGACCGTTAACTGCAGAAAGACAGTACATCTCTAGTCTTTTCAGCTTTTGAACCCGCTCTCCCTGCGAGGGAAGAATGACCTCACCTTTGCATCCGTTATAAAACAGTCATATTCATCTTCGTTCAAAAGCGACAAGACGGTCACTTTAATATTTATGATACCGATCACAATGACCTCTCCTTTCAATGTGAATATATAGAGGCCTTCTGTGTGTGCGCGGACTGTCTGTAATGAATTCATAATCTCTGCAGTGGGTCTTTGTAGATTCCTATCAGACAGCAGATAAGACAGTGCAGCTGCACTCTAATAGCTGTCAGTCTGCTTTCCTTCCTGGCTATGGATCAGTTCACTTTCAGTAGACAAACACACACACACACACACACACACACGAGGGGCTGAGTATTCAGAAGCATGTTGGGTGTAGAGATAAAAGCTGGTGCATTTGCTGTCGATGGAGAGACCGTTGAAAGGAGGTCCCCCAAGGCTCGGTACGAGGCCCCCTACAATTGATGTGTTTTCCCCCCAAAACCTGGCGAGCTGGGGCCTCCATCGTTTCTCTCCACCGTCAAAAGTTTTGAAAGCACCTTTAGAAAGGCAAGTTTTTTTGAAAGCAGCTTCAAAGTTCAGCCTCAGACATGCAGTCATTAAATACACCGCACTCGTATGTGCCCTGGAGCGACTCATGGAAGCTATTAAAAATGACTATGACACTAAGCAGTGCATTGCGAGCTAATGTCGTTTGTTTATTAGCTTCACATATGCTAAATTCGATTTAGCTTTGTGTATTGCTTTGCTTTGTTATCGTTTGAATAAATATCCTATTGTAGCTGTAATGAAGGCATATTTAACAGGTCATTCTCTAATTAATCAGATGTACGCAATCTGATTCCAAACATTAAGTGCTTTTAACTAGATCATATTACGTTTTTAAATATTTGTATTCAGACTACAGTTACTTTTTTATGGATTACATGATTACATTTTACTCTCACAATGGCAAATATTCATAATCCATTAAATCTTCCTACTATTTCCTACATTTTCCTTTCTAAAAACATGTGCTTGTATACGTTCAGAAGGTCTTCCAGGTTTGTGGAATCGCACACACAGGCCAGCCTGAAAACTGAGACCCACACAAAACATTTCTTAACATCGCAACATTGCGTATCTAATCAACTCCTGATGAATACATTAGTTATTATTTGAATTATCAGTCAGTTTCTGTGAGTTGTTTAACCATTCATTCATGTATTTGGAAGGCTTTCGTCCGGCGACAGAGTCATGTGTGGGCATGCTTTGGGCAATGTTCTGCTGGGAAACCTTTGGTCCTCCATCCATGTGGATGTTCCTTTGACACACACCACCTACCTAAGCATTGTTGAGCCCATGTCCAGCCTTTCATGGAAACGGTATTCCCTGGTGGCTGTGGCTCTTTCAGCAGATAATGCGCCGCCACAAAGCACAAATTTTGATGACCAAGATGGCGGCGCGAGTAGATCGCGAGGCTCAGCGTCTCTCCAGATTCTGCAATTTTGCGGTATTTTTCCTGTTCTTCTCGGGTCTGTTCGCACAGAACAGTTGTGCCTTTACATCGTACACCCGCGCTGAGCTTTTGGATATTGGTTTGCGAATTTCCGACAGTTTTATGGACAATCTACAACTCCTTCCTGAGATCGCTAAGACACCGGTGACTCTGCACTCTACCCGGCCGGGCGGAAGTGCACGCAGACGGCGGCGTGATCGTAAACAAAGGCGAGGGAGACGTGGAGGAACGCGTGCTAAGCTAACGCTTACTCCTCATCGGCTCTCTTTACCCAGCATTTTCCTTGCCAATGTACGGTCGCTAGTGAACAAAATGGAGGAGATTCGACTCAGCATCACACACAGTAAGAAACTTTTGAACTGTAACGTCCTAATATTCACGGAAACCTGGTTAAACAGCGGAATACCGGACACCGCTATCGAGCTAGCGGGACGCCACACACTCCGGGCGGATAGAACATTAGATGGCTCTGGGAAGAGCAGAGGGGGTGGATTGTGCATTTATATTAACAAAGCTTGGTGCACAAACTCTGCTATTGTTGGGAGTCATTGTTCAGCTAACCTGGAGTTTCTCATGGTTAAATGTAGACCGTTTTATCTACCGCGGGAGTTCACCTCCACTATTATCACAGCAGCTTATATTCCACCCGATGCTGATGCCAAGCTTGCTATGAAAGAACTTCACGCAGCCATCAGTAAACAACAGACTGATCACCCGGAAGCTGCGTTTATTGTTGCAGGTGACTTTAATCACTCAAACTTAAAGTCAGTGCTACCCAAGTTTCACCAGCATGTTTCCTGCCACACCAGAGGAAACAAAACCTTAGACCATGTCTACACAAACATGGCCGGAGCTTACGTTGCGACACCCCTCCCCCACCTGGGACAGTCAGACCACCTCTCTTTGTTTCTCAGACCCAAATATTCACCCCTCATCAACCGCGTGAAGCCATCAATGAAAACCATCAAGGTGTGGCCTGCGGGGGCAGACTCCACACTCCAGGAAAGGTTTCTAAACACAGACTGGAGTATGTTTGCTTCTCAAGCCACCAGTGGCGCTCACACGGACATTGACTCCTACACCTCCTCAGTATTGGATCATATCAATACCACCATCGACAGTGTTACAACCCAGAAACAGATCACCACATACCCAAATCAGAAGCCTTGGATGAACAGGGAAGTACGACTCCTGCTGAAGTCACGCAATACTGCCTTCAGATCAGGAGATGCACAAGCTTACAGCGCATCCAGGGCAAACCTGAAGAGGGGCATCAAAAAGGCCAAGCACTGCTACAAGCTTAAGATTGAGGGTCACTTTTCCAACTCTGACCCTCGACGCATGTGGCAGGGCATCCAGGCCATCAGTGACTACAAACCCCCCCACTCCACCCCCGCAGCCACTGATGTCAACTTCCTGAATGAGCTAAATTACTTTTATGCTCGTTTTGAAAGAGACAACAGAGAAACTGCCACCAAGCTCAAACCCTCAGCTGACCACCCACCAATCACACTCTCCACCACAGATGTCTGCAAGGCACTGAGCCGGATCAGCGCGCACAAGGCTGCTGGACCAGACAACATCCCTGGACGTGTGCTCAGGGCATGTGCGGAGCAGCTCGCTGGGGTTTTTACAGACATTTTCAACCTGTCTCTCGCCCAAGCAGCTGTACCATCATGCTTTAAACGCACTTCCATTGTGCCAGTGCCGAAACACTCCAGCCCGAGGTGCCCTAATGACTACCGCCCTGTAGCACTCACACCCATCATTATGAAGTGCTTTGAGCGGCTGGTCCTGGAACACCTAAAAGACTCTATACCATCCACATTGGACTCACACCAGTTTGCCTACCGCAGCAATAGGAGCACAGAGGATGCCGTTTCCATGGCACTGCACTCTGTGCTCACCCATCTGGACAGTAAAAACACTTATGCACGCATGCTGTTTGTTGACTTCAGCTCAGCATTCAACACTGTCATCCCATCCAAGTTAATTGCCAAACTTGGAGACCTGGGCATCAACACTTCAATGTGTAACTGGATTTTGGACTTCCTAACTGACAGACCCCAGAATGTTCGATCAGGATCCACCTGCTCCACATCCATCACACTCAACACTGGTGTACCACAGGGCTGTGTGCTAAGTCCATTTCTCTACTCCCTCTTCACCTCCGACTGCAAGCCTGTGTATGGAACTAATTCCATCGTCAAGTTTGCGGACGACACTACGGTGATTGGTCTCATCAGCAACAACGATGAGACTGCCTACAGGGAAGAGATCCAGCACCTGGCCACATGGTGCGCTGATAATAACCTGCTCCTCAACACCACCAAAACGAAGGAGCTCATCGTGGACTTCAGGAAGGAGTCAAGAGGCACACACGACACCATCCACATCAATGGAATGGCTGTTGAGCGTGTCTCCAGTTTCAAGTTCCTGGGGATCCACATCTCGGCGGACATGTCGTGGACGACCAACACCTCCAGCCTGGTCAAGAAGGCTCACCAGCGCCTCTTCTTCCTGAGGACACTGAGGAAGAATCAGCTCTCCTCGGCCATCCTGGTGAACTTCTACCGCTGCGCAATAGAAAGCATCCTGACCAACTGTGTGGCAGTGTGGTATGGGAGCTGCTCTGTTGCGGAGCGCAAGGCACTGCAGCGGGTGGTGAAAACTGCCCAGCGCATCACAGGGACTCCACTGCCTGCCATCGAACACATCCAGAGGAATCGCTGCCTGCATCGAGCTCGCAGCATCCTCAAGGACTCCTCTCACCCAGCCCACAGACTGTTTTCTCTCCTGCCCTCCGGCAGGCGTTTCAGGATCCTCCGGACCAGGACCAGCAGACTACAGTTTTTTCCCCAGAGCTGTCTCTTTATTGAACTCAAACCCCCGTTGATCCACTTCCCTCATAAACTGATAACTCTCCTACCTCACATCTGCCTTCACTTTGTTATTTGCACTACTGACTGTTTATTACAGTAACAACTGTTTACTTATGCATTCTGCACCACCATACCGTAACTGGATAATGCTCATCTGCACTGCCGACTGTATTTACAGTAACAATGTTTACATTTGCATTTTGCACCGTACTTCTAACTGGAATATGCAACCACTTTCCACTGCACTTTTACACTTTCTTTCGGATAGCTCTGTCCATAATTTATTGTACTAACTTAATCCACTGCTATATTCCTCATATTAGCCTAACATATTACTGTATACCTCTAACTGTAAAATTCTGTTCAAGTAATAACCGTCTGTATATTTATTCATAGTACATAGTCACCTGTAAATTCTGTTTATAGTAATAGCCATCTGTATATTTATTCATAGTACATATTCACCTGCAAATTCTGTTTATAGTAATAGCCATCTGTATATTTATTCACTGTATATATTCATCTGTAAATTCAGTTCTACTTATAGTAATAACCATCTCTCTACTTATACATATTTATATATATTCAGAACATTTTTATGTCCTGCACTTACGCAACCATTGTATATATCCTGCACTTGCTGCTATTGCACTTCTGGTTAGACCTAAACTGCATTTCGTTGCCTTGTACTTGTACTTGTGTAATGACAATAAAGTTGAATCTAATCTAATCTAATCTAAAATGCTTCAGGAATGGTTTGAGGAGCACAACAACGAGTTTGAGGTGTTGACTCAGCCTCCAAATTCCCCAGATCTCAATCCAATCAAGCATCTGTGGGATGTGCTGAACAAACAAGTCCGATCCATGGAGGCCCCGCCTCGCAACTTACATCTTGGTGCCAGATACCACAGCACATCTTCAGGGGTCTAGTGGAGTCCATGCCTCGATGGGTCAGCAAAAGGGGGACCAACAAGTAATCTACCAGCTCTGGTTCTGATGCACCAAGGTTTTACCCTGATTATGTATCTGACTACATTTAGGGTCTAACAGAATAGTAAGCAGTACAATAACACTATAAAAATATGAATTGGCTGCTTTATCTACAGTAATTCTACACTAGACGTTCCCAACCTACACACTGAAATGGCAAAGAGGAAAACATTTCCAGTATACAATGCTCATTATGCTCTTATGGATTGGCTGTGTTGAGTGGTAAGTGATCTTTATCATTTCCCCCAGCGTCCTCGGATGGCTCGTCAGCCCGCTGAAATTTACCATGCTAAGCTTTCCGCCACCAGGAGAACACGGGCCGCGCTGTAGCGCTCGATTTATAAGCCTGATTAAACTAGGCAAGTGTGAGTAAGAAGCATGAGGGAAATCAACATAAAATCACAGCAACGCTTTACGTGGCGTTCCCGCTGATTGGGTCTCGGCCCTTTATGATGGCACAGATCACTTTGGCCCTTAAATAAAGAGAAGAATGTGTGTAAACAATACTCTAGGGCTTCTCTGTAAAGGATGAGTTATTGTGCTAGGCCTTTGTTCATTGTTCGGCGCTGTAATAGGGCCTTTAACTCGAGGTGTATCAACAACACACAATACGCCTAGTGATGTGTGTTTTCAATATCTTCTCGGGCCCCGAAACACACAGATCTATTTGAGATTCATCTTTATTTGAATACACTGAGCCTAACAATACCCTTTGGTTTATTCAACGTAAATTACTGTTCGACTCATTAAGGGTTCACAGTATTTCTGAAATCATGAAATGTTTCTCAATGGAAATAAATTCAAATTATTCATCCGTTTTAATCAATTCCTCACGGGCTTGTAAGGAAATAAGTGGATTGTTTGTGTGTTGGGTAAAAAGTCAGTTTTACGTTTGTTATTATAGTTTCTAAACGTGTTTAGGATATTTTAAACACCAAGCATGTACACACTCTAAAAATGCTGGGTTAAAAACAACCCAAGTTGGGTTGAAAATGGACTAACCCAGCATTTTGGTTGTTTTAACCCAGCGGTTGGGTTAAATGTTTGCTTAACCCTCTGGGGTACTTTACGTGTTATTAAAAAATGTAAAAAATCGTAGCTTCATCGGAATGGTCCGAAACTTGGTGACTTTATTGGTACTTGGTATATGAACACCCAAACAAATTGGGGACAGGATTTGAAAAGTCTAAGTGGTCGTAAAAAAAATAGTCACACTCAGGACCTTCGGGTCAAAAATGACCCCCATAGGAAATGAATGGGAAATTGGCAAAAATATGAAAATACAGAGTTTTTTTGTGCGTACAATCTACAAATCAGCCACGATGCACGAAAAAAAGGACTCAACAGTGAAGGGGTTAACCTCTAAAACATCAAGAGTGCAAAACAGAAAAAAAAACTCACACACACAATTAGCTTTTGGAATGGCACGCGTTCATTTGTGTGTGCGTGTGTTTTTGTGTGTGTGTGTGTTTGAGAATTTTTTTTTCTGTTTTGCACTCTTGATGTTTTAGAGATTCACCCCTTCACTGTTGAGTCCTTTTTTTCTGCATCGTGGCTGATTTGTAGAGTGTACGCACAAAAAAACTCTGTATTTTCATATTTTTGCCAATTTCCCATTCATTTCCAATGGGGGTAATTTTTGACCCGAAGGTCCTGAGTGTGATCCATAAATGAAGTACCCCAGGGGGTTAAAACAACCCAACTGCTGGGTTAGTCCATTTTCAACCCAAATTGGGTTGTTTTTAAGCCAGCATGTTTTAGAGTGTACTAATATAGTAAACTAAACAGCTAAAATATGCACGCTTGTAAAACAAATGGGCTATTATAAAGAAATGAATCTGTTTAGGGTCAGTTTATTCCCTCCCGACTTCTTATTTTGGAGGTGGGATGGTTTTAGTGAGGGTTTCAAATGACAGACAGCTCATCTGTGCGCGCTCATTCACTGGCGTGAGCGCGCAGAGTCCTCCCCCGCCTGCTGCGCTGCTTTGGGGAGGGAGGGATAGCGAGCGAGCGAGCGAGCGGGAGAAAAGGGGGGCAAAAGAAACCCCCACCGAACTGCCCCTACCCCCAGTCGAAGTCCGGGACCTGAGAGAAAAGAGTCTGATCCGGCTCTGGGACGCGGTGGACCGACAATCGACCAACATTTAAAGCTCTTTTTTAAAGCGCGTGTAGAGTTTCGTGCGCTCTTGGAGAGTTCACGCACGCACGCCGTCGACATGGCACGGATAACTGTTTTCTCCCGTTGAAAACTTCGCGTATCCAAGGAGTTATTTGGACCCCCCCCCCCCCCCCCCCCCATCTCTGTTTCACATGGATGCAACATAGGACGCTTTTAAGAGGAATTATATGGTCGTGCCGCGTCTTCATCGATCCGAACTAAAGTTACGCGGACGTGTGTGGAACTATTGTAGGTAAACACGATTTTCAATGGTCATTCATGTATAGTTTTAGACAGTTTCTAATCATTAAATATAACTATTGTTACTTGATTTCGTTGCATATCGCTATGTGTCATTTGTTTATGAATTATATGCAGGTTTTGGCAACACAATTTGTAGTAATTGAGTTTTGAGATGGCTTATTAGGCTCTTTTATGTCCGTTATTGTTCTTTTGGGGGTCTTTGAGACCCCCAGTGCCCTTTCAATCGCTTCAAAACTTCTTGACTTTTCCGGGGAGTGATTATAAACAAATGTGATGGCATATTTTTCATAGGGGACTTTTAAAATGTTACATTACTTCTGTTTGGAGTCTCCGAGACCCCAAGTATAAAACTCTGATGAAATGCACATCGAGTCTGTTCACTTTTGGCAGTTTAGATTGGTTTTATTGTCACTTAATTGTGTTGAAATGTAAATATGACCCCCCCATGCTATTGCTTTGTGATGCATTAATGCTTTAATAATATATGTGAAATATGTTGGTTAGGCTACAGGAATGCGTTTTATCTCTCTTAATGTTGTAAAATGACTAGTTATACGATTTAGTCAATCTCAGGTAATGTGGAAAGGAGCTTTCTGGAGGTTTAAGTAATGGGCGCATGTGGAAATGTGGAGTAGAAAATAACATATTACACATTTTTTCGGTTTTGAATAGGAGGCATGAGAACGTAATTATTGCAGATAATGTTCACTGTATTCATCAAGAGTTATTCTTGCAGAGCTATTTTTGGCTGTATTTTTCCTGTCAGTTTAATGCTTTTTATGCTCTTTTATTCAGCCAAGTTGTGCCATGGCCTTCAGACTACAGCAGTTTAATGCTGACTTTAATTTGAAACCGTACATGCGCACCGTAAAGGGTTTAGCGAGACCGAATGAAGGCATAGTGCAGGTATTGTCTCGACTCATTTAGTCACAGATAATGTGGGCCTCATTAATCACTGTAATGTGACTTCAGGGGCCCGTATCAGAAGGAGTCTGGACTGAAGTGCTCCGGTTTTGCTTTTGAGAAAACTTCGGCCTAGCAGTTTGCTTTGATCTAAGAAGAAGTTTTCGATTCTGGCTTTGTTGACGTCTCATCCTGTAACTTTGACTGCAAAGATCTACTCTAGGAACTCCTCGAAAAGGACGGCCATCATTGATCATTTCGTGCAATGCGCACCAGCTTCTTTTTGAGCATTAATGGCAAAAACGTGTTGGTTTTCCGAGTCAGAAGCTGGCTTTGTTCTTTGTTGCAACTTGCAAACTCGCAAGTATGTTTAAGATTCTGAATGTCACTGTAATTGGACGATTTATCACAGCTGATCACTGTCAGATCTTGAGAACGCAGCCAAACAGAAGCCGTTAGCCGTGACCGCGGTCTATAGACCTGTAGTTTGGCTCGTTTTTCTTTTGTGGCTAAACAATAACACGCAAAGAAATCAATGAAGCCGGGTTGTGTCAGAATGAAGAAATATTTCAGGGGATGTAAAAACTTGGTTTGGCGAACTAACTTTGATTTCCCGTGTGCACTCTGTGTCACCTCTGGACGAAAAGTTAATTGAATTGAGCTGAGGATATGAGTCCTGGTGAAATGCCTTTTGTAAGGTGTCTTCCCCAAGGTTTCGAAATTCATTTCTGCGAAGTTATTCCTTCCGGTGCTGTTTTTTTTGTGACTGTGTGTGTTTTCCTACACTTATCGCCATAACCTTTTCCCCCACTTTAAATAGGGATCAAAGGACAATGCCTCAGAGAGATTCTGGACACGCTATGCCAAAATAAATATTCTCCCGACTTCAGAGAGAAGAGAAGGGCAGGGCTCTTGCGTTTGCGTGCATTACAGATTTAGCCTCTTGTTTACATGAGCTAGAGTAGCTAATGATGCTAAATATAAAATGTGTGCCGTGCTTTAATGAGCAGCATCTCCATTTCACTCTTTAGCATTAGAGACCTTGTAAGGTGTCTTATATCACTTCCTAAAGTACATAAAGAGTCGTTTGATATAATAGTGCTCGTATTCAATGGCGCCACAGTGCAGGAAATGCTAATGGAGTGGTAGAAATATCAAAACAACAATTATACAAAAAGCTCCCTCTCACGGTGGTTATTGTAACCCATGTGTGCCAATGTGATCGTAGTGGAAGATAAAATTAGGAGAGTTTGTGTAACAGCGAGAGCAGTGCAATTATCAGCTTGGGTTTTGAATGGCAGATGCAGTGGTGGCGGTAATGGCAGCTGTGCTGCAGCTCCTCACATTATAAACAGAAAAGGGAGGGGAGGAGGAGGAGGAGAGATGTTCGCCAGCGCCTAAGCTCTGCCAGCTAATTGTGTTTATTCCTCTTAATTTGTCCCGAGTGCTAAATCGGTGCTCTTCAGCTCACGGTGGGTACGATTTGTCTGGTGGTTATAAAAGAACGAGTGGCGTGTCTTTGAAACGAGCTCTTCTGGTCTTAATGCGTCCATTGCTTGCGTCCACACGCACGAGCCGTGGCCTTCCCCGTCCTGCCACGACCTGAGGGACAAGCGGTCAGTCTGGCAGAATTATCCAGCACTTGCTCAGACGTGTTCCTGAGAAAATCGCAACATTGTCCGTGACAGGCCTTGTTGAAGATGAGGAATTGCCTCTACTGGTAAATTATATTAACTCTCTGGCCTATGTTGGCCCATTCAGCCCAACAGGTTAGCGGCGAATCCAAGATAAGACGCCAAGCAACCCACCCCTGCTGACGGGATTGATCCATCTTGCCCCAAGTTTAATTTCATCTCACGGTTGGCCGGTTGCCTACGTGACTCTGCAGGACTGATTGTCCGGTCTCTGGATACTCGGTACTGCTGCTGTGCTGATAAAGCCGAAAGCTGCTACCTTCTCCCCGCACACCCTAGCAAGGCCTAAGCTTAAACCCCTGACCGCAAGACTGGATTTCAAACCAATGATATGCTCCGCTTGCTCTGATGCCGCTGTGATAATGCGTTCATTACGGTAGGAGGGCATTACATCCGCCACCCAACCTCCACCCCTCCCACCGGCCTCGATATGTTTAGCCCGAATCATTGAGGGCACTTGTTGTGTTCCCCCCTCCATGACGATTTTTCTGCTTTCTGCTCTTTAAGTATGATGACCAGCTGGCACTCCATGTTGATGGGCATCCCGCCCACCCCTGGGGCGTTTAGACAATGCAGATCTGTCATAAACACGCCCCACCTTGGCTTCAGTCTGAGTTATGACCCTTATGAGGGTTGCGGAGACGGTCCCCACCCTGTTCTCCATGGCTGGAGGTCAAGATGCCATCTGTGATTGGTCTGCTTATTCTCCACTTTGGCTCGATAGTTTACAGACCCCAGTAAACCAGATTGAAGGGTTGGGTCCTTATTTGATAGACTTTGAGTGCTTGTGACCTTTCTGTAGGGCAACTCCAAATGAACAATAAAGTCCGTATGGAGAACCAAAACCATAAAGACCATTAATCCAAGACGGATTCCTCTTGAATATCCCATTGGCCAAATGCTTCTAGTTTAGGGATGTGTGCTAGTTTAAAATGGTTAAATTTGGAGGGCTTGTGACCTTTCTGTAGGGCGACTCCAGATGAACAATAAAGTCATCAAGGAGAACCAAAACTAGGGGCTGAATATTTTCTGGTAAATTCCCAAAGATCCTGGAAAATGTCCAAAAATTATGGAAACTTTGCAACCCTAACCAAAACCATAAAGACTATTAATCCAAGGTGGTTTCCTCTTGAACATCCATTGGCCAAATGCTTCTAGTTTAGGGATGTGTGCTAGTTTAAAATTGTTAAATTTGGAGGGCTTGTGACCTTTCTGTAGGGCGACTCGAGTTGAACAATAAAGTAATTAAGGAGAACTAAAACTAGGGGCTGAACATTTTTCGGTAAATTTCCAAGAATCCTGGAAAATGTCCAAAAATTATGGAAACTTTGCAACCCTAACCAAAACCATAAAGACCATTAATCCAAGGTGGATTCCTCTTGAATATCCCATTGGCCAAATCAAATGCTTCTAGTTTAGGGATGTGTGCTAGTTTAAAATGGTCATCAGGGGCCTTGCTTGGTGAAGCCTGGGGTGATTGAAATTGCTGGTTGTTGGTTTGGCAGGATTTGTTTGGGACCAAGTAGAGTTGAAGAGGTTTATAGTGACCCTATAGAAACCCCAGGGCCCAGTTAAGGGGACAGTTTTCAGGATGAGGGGCTTTTTCATGTGCTAAAAGCTACTAATCCGCTGGCCTTTGTATGGGAGCAGAAAGCTCGGGGCAAGATGGGAAAGCCATGGCTTTTTCAGAGCCCGGCCTTTTGTTGTCATTTCACCCAAATCAGGGGACATCTGTTAGGATCGGGGGTAGATTCCCAGCTGACGATGGGGAACTGGAGGAGGAGGAGGAGGGAGAAGGACAAGATGCGCTGGTGGGGGTGGGAATGTTTGAGGGCTGATGGATGTGTGTAATTGTTTGTAATGCAAGCATGAAAACATGGGCCTCTGGGAGCCGGAGCCGCATTTGTATGTGTGTGGACAGAGGGGCCTTGTAGTTATGAAACAGTCAGTCAAGTGTAGATGGGGTTAAACACGAGTAAATACCTGCCTGTCAATGCAAGCCATGCTCCCTTAATTAGGAATGACAAAATGGTTTGACAGCAGAGAAACAGGGAGCGCTATAGCCTCTAACTAGCACAAATGTCAACATGTGATTAAGCTCTGTTGGAAACTCATTACGTTCCTGAAACGCGGATCTGTTTTTCAATAAAAATCACATCTCTTTTTGTTCTAGTCACTGCTGAATTAGCATGAGTGATCTCACTCGAGTACGCTTTTTCCATTTGCATGTGTGCGTTTACGAGGAAGGAGTTTAATTGAATCCAAACACTTCCAAAGTTGCATTTCACCCAAACATTTTTGCATGAACAAAATGTTTTGTGACATTATTGTAATGACAAAAAAGCACATTTTCCCTCTAAATTCCTATTACTGTAATGCAAGTAATGTTTTTTTTTCTTTCACTGTTTTTGTTTTAGTTAACGATAAAAGCCCCTGATGAGAACTGCACATTATTAATAAAATGTCACAATGCAAAAGCAACGGTATGTTCACTCCTGCATGGCATTTCGATTATGACACTCTGTAATTATAGCTGTACTGTGTTCTTCGAGTGAGCGAGGATGCGTTCGACACGACTGAGTCAGGGATGCTATGGATTCTGCGTCAGCGGGGCGTAAAAGAGCGAGTGCGAGGGAGTACACTCTCTCTGTCTCTTCAAGCGAGAGGGAAAGATGATTTGCTACGAGCAGAACATCCCCCATCCCTGCCCTCATGTGATATGACATTTTGACGTGTAAATACAAGGCCTCCAGGACGCCGACTGTCCTCGGGCTGATAACATCATTAACTCCGATTTAATTGCAGCATTGAGACGCCACCTGAAGACGCTTATTGTATTCGGATGCATCACCTCTGGCCGACAACGTGTTTCTTGTGCTACTCTTCTGCTTTTCAGCCATTGGAAAGTTAGATAAATTGAGATAAACAAATCAACTCGTGTATATTGTACTGCATGCACAGGTAATCCGTTTGAAAAGCAATACCACCTCCGGGGGGGAGGAAACGACAACCTGCCAATAATGCGAGTCCATTAGTTTGCGCCAGGACGGAGGCGGTCATCTTATTTGTTTGTTTTCCTAGAGGCATCCTTTGCGTTTTGAAGTTTTCGTATTCTCCCATTTTGCTCATAAATGAGGCATGAAGCCATACTCCGCACTTTGTCACGTAAGTGGGGATTTGCAGGGAATGAAATCCCGCCGCTGCCGCCAAGATTACCGAGACTAATATCGCCTTGCGATCTCCTTTTATTAGCTCCATTACATCCTCCGTATTCTGACCTTGTTTCGGCATTGGCTGCAGCTCTTACATGGACGTTTTATCTGCCCGTTGGGGACGGGATGGAGCAGAAGGAAGGGGTTGAATCACAGACAGCGTGAATGAATGAAGAGATGAATTGCGTGTTATCTTCCCCCTGCCTATTCAGCGTGTGATTGGGGAGGCGATAATGTCGACAAACAAGGGTGTAGCCTGCGCGGGCGGCTTACAGTCGAGTAAACGAACCAGAGAAAAGGCATTGGATAAAACATGCATGCGGCTTCAGAATGGTCACGTCTCTCGCTTTGGGGATATTAGGAACCGGTTTCAACTTAAAAACTGAAATATTTAAATGTACTCAGGCCATTCATTTATACAACAACGGCATTTTAGAGCGGCTGAAATGCAAACTTTTAAAATTGAGTGTACGTTTTTAAAACCGATATGTTATTGTCTCCGTCTGAATAACAAAAATGCATATTTGCGACGTGACGTCGCCATCTACTGGCCTGGCTACAATAATTTTTTGTCGTTTTTGCGGATCCGTGTAAACGGGGATCGTTTTGATTGTTTCGTCTGTACACGAAAAACGCAAAGGAAAATGTTTTCCATTTATGGAGACAATTATTTTTTGCGTTTAGCTAAAGTGCTGATAATTAAACAACAAAATTTTGTTGGTCGATACAATCGACTGCGTCGACGCTATTAATTAGTCGACGTTAATATTTTTAGTCGACTGGGTAAGTTGGGTACGATATGAAATTGTATTAGTACCGGTACTTTAAAAATAACAGCACTCTAATAAGAGCAGTATTTCTTAATTTGCGTCGATGTGAGGACGTGTGTGTGAGCTCTGCTTCCACCGTTCACTAAACAATGGAAGCAGAACAGTCAAATATATACGCGCAGCTCAGGAAAAAGAACACAACAGAAAAGTGCGGTGCGGCCGGGACGTGCTCGCGGATTATTGGGTTTGAATGGTAAAAAATCTGTAAAAATGCACGTCCTGTCGAGTATTCGGGTAAACGCAGTCGGATGTGTCTTTAGTGAACGTATACAGAGTTGAATGAGAAATCGGGTGTTACAATGAATGTGGTTCGTGCAGCTCTTAAAGGGCCGGATCTCATATTCTGTGTGAAGCAGGGCAGGAACATGTCGGCCAAGTGAGTTTTTAGGGTTTTTTAACCCTAAAACAATGATAAAACAATAAATAGTAATTTCTGTCATATTATTCAATTACTTTTACAGTTTTTTGCCATGGTATGGATTCAGCATCGGTATTGAGGTATTTTAGTCTGGTATCGTATCGAAGTCATAACTTTGGTATCGTGACAACACTATTCTATATAAAAAGAATTTGCTGATATTCTCTTTTTATGTTGGTTTACAAATTTGTACCTTTTTAAAAAAAATCTTTTAGTTTTACATTTTGTCAAGGGCTTGTTTACATTTCTACTTTTTTATAGTACACTACTGAAGGCCAACGTTGCAAGATAAATTAAATGTTTTTTAGTAAAATTGTTGAAAATTATTGTGATAAATTAGTTGGTAGATTGATTGATAGATTAAGTGATAAATTAGTCGAATAAATTAGTTGATAGATTAATCGAAAAACTAGCTGACGGATTAATTGGTAAATTAGCCGATAGATTAATCGATAAACTAGCTGACGGATTAATCGGTAAATTAGTTGATAGATTAATCGATAAATTAGTCAGCTGATTAACTGATAAATTAGTCGATAGATTAATTGATAAATTAGTTGATAGATTAATCTATAAATTAGTCGGTAGATTAACCGATAAATTAGTCGATAGATTAATTCATAAATTAGTTGATAGATTAATCGATAAATTAGTCGGTAGATTAACCGATAAATTAGTCGATAGATTAATTGATAAATTAGTTGATAGATTAATCGAAAAACTAGCAGACGGATTAATTGGCAAATTAGCCGATAGATTAATCGATAAACTAGCTGACGGATTAATCGATAAATTAGTTGATAGATTAATCGAAAAATTTGTCGGCTGATTAACTGATAAATTAGCCGATAGAGTAATCGATAAATTAGTTGATAGATTAATCGATAAATTAGTCGGTAGATTAACCGATAAATTAGTCGATAGATTAATTGATAAATTAGTTGATAGATTAATCGAAAAACTAGCAGACGGATTAATTGGCAAATTAGCCGATAGATTAATCGATAAACTAGCTGGCGGATTAATCGATAAATTAGTTGATAGATTAATCGAAAAATTAGTCGGCTGATTAACTGATAAATTAGCAGATAGAGTAATCAATAAATTAGTTGATAGATTAATCGATAAATTAGTCGATAGATGAATCAATTTAAAAATAGTCCAAAAAAAAGTGTGTAAAGGAAGTTTTACTTAGAAATTGCTTGTAAATATCACATAATTACTAGTATCACATTGAATAAACCATCAAATTTTGGAAGTGGAAATATATCGTTCCCCAGACAAAATGAGAGAACGCAAAAGCATTGAAATATATTTTCCCTCCCATCTCATATTTAGTTTTTTTACACTGTAAAGGATTTTTCGAATTAGAAAGTATAAAAATGTTTAGCTTGAACGTTTACTTTTAACTTGCTTATATGTCACTTTACAAAAGTGTCTAATTAGCATTGCTTGTGTGGCTTTTCATCTGCCTTTTTACCTTCGGATACGTGTGCATGAAAAACGCACGCCGCACAAACTCTGGAACCGCGTCCGCAGCCTTCAAGCGCAGCTAATAAGCTAACAGGGCCTGTACGCTGTAAATCACAGTGCTCTTGTTCTCTAAATAGTCGTCAGAGAGAGACGTGCTAGTAATTCGTAGCAGAGGGCAGCCTTGTTTGAGTTTAGCGTGGCGGGCTTTGAAAGTGATGGATGGTTGTCTTTCCCTTTGTTTATCTCCGCAGATATCTGAATCTTAAAAAGCATGAAAGCGGGAGAAAGATCTGAGAAATCAAACTAAATTTATTCAGCTGGAGATCCGAAGGTCAAGCAAACATGTTTGTGTGTGTGCGTGCGTGTCGGGCCCCATGATTCAATTACTAGATGTTTTGAGAAGGGATTTGTGCTGCTCATGTAGGCAGGCGTATTGTGGATTACATTTTACCTCATGAAGTGCAAAATAATTCAGCCATCTGATAAGAATATTACTTGTGTGAATAAAACAAATCACAGGCTGTTGTTTTTGCGGCACTTGTGAGAGTTTCTCGAGCGGTGTAGACAGGAGGTTTCACATTTCCCTTCATGCAGCTTCGCTTCCGTTGTAGCTCCGCCCACGCCGGAATATCATTGGTCCAAAATCCGGCTACTCATAAAGCATTAAACAGCTTCTGATTGGTTGTATCTCACAGTGCAGTAGTTTCGTGGTTATTGTGGGCAGACGATCACTTTTTGTTGGAAAGCTCAAAGCTGTTGCATAACACTTGTTTAGTATTTTTTTGAGAAAAGTAGAATTGTCAAAGAATTATTATTATTATTATTATTATTAGTAGTATTGTCAAATCGATTAATCACATGTCACATAACATTTTTTACATTTTTGTTGTATTTAGTCTCTGCTAAATCCAAATAACTTGTCAAATAATAAATCAGAAACAATTTGTATAATTTTTCTCTTTAAAAATGTTAATTGAATGATTTTGTATGTTTAATAAACTACAGTTTATTTACATATTTCTAACTATATAATATAAAATGTATTAAAATTATAATATAGGTGTAATTATACACATACATGCATATATATATATATATATATATATATATATATATATATATATATATATATATATATATATATATATATATATATATATATATATATATATATATATATAATTACATGTTATAATTTTTATATATTATATTTTTTTATATAGTTAGAAATATGTATATAAACTGTAATTCATAAATATACAAAATCATTCAATAAAAATGTTAAAATAAAAAAAATATACAAATAAATATAGTTTGTCCTTATTTTTAAATTTTAATAAATACATAAATGTAATAATTACCATGGAATTAGTACCGTGTAAAAAAATAAATATTTAAGATAATTATTAAAACATGTTTTCTTGATTTTTGAAAAATATGTTTGTATTATTTTTTTATATTTTAAGTGTTTAATTGTTTGTTTTTATCTTTAATAAATTAACTAATATAAATAAATAGCCTATAATAAATACATACCGTTTATTGACTTTTTAAAAATATTTTTGTATTTGTTTAATTATTTGTTCTTACGTTTAATAAATGAAATGAAAAACCTGGATTTAGTTTGTACCATGTGTATACACTCTAAAAAAAAAGGCTCGTAATCATAGGGAAACCTTTTTTAGTGCTATATAGCACCAATTTTGGTGCTTCAGTGGTTCTTCAGCGGTTCTTCAGAGGTGCTATATAGCACCATAGTCAAAGAACCGGTGAAGAACCTCTGAAGAACCACTGAAGAACCGCTGAAGAACCACTGAAGAACCGCTGAAGAACCGCTGAAGAACCGCTGAAGAACCGCTGAAGAACCGCTGAAGAACCGCTGAAGAACCGCTGAAGAACCGCTGAAGAACCGCTGAAGAACCGCTGAAGAACCGCTGAAGAACCGCTGAAGAACCGCTGAAGAACCGCTGAAGAACCGCTGAAGAACCGCTGAAGAACCGCTGAAGAACCGCTGAAGAACCGCTGAAGAACCGCTGAAGAACCACTGAAGAACCACTGAAGAACCACTGAAGAACCACTGAAGAACCGCTGAAGAACCGCTGAAGAACCGCTGAAGAACCACTGAAGAACCACTGAAGAACCGCTGAAGAACCACTGAAGAACCACTGAAGAACCGCTGAAGAACCGCTGAAGAACCGCTGAAGAACCGCTGAAGAACCGCTGAAGAACCGCTGAAGAACCACTGAAGAACCGCTGAAGAACCGCTGAAGAACCACTGAAGAACCACTGAAGAACCACTGAAGAACCACTGAAGAACCACTGAAGAACCGCTGAAGAACCGCTGAAGAACCGCTGAAGAACCGCTGAAGAACCGCTGAAGAACCGCTGAAGAACCGCTGAAGAACCGCTGAAGAACCACTGAAGAACCGCTGAAGAACCGCTGAAGAACCGCTGAAGAACCGCTGAAGAACCACTGAAGCACCAAAATTGGTGCTATATAGCACTAAAAAAGGTTCCCCTATGATTACGAGCCAAGAACCATTTTTGGTGCAATATAGAACCTTTTTTTTTTTAGAGTGTATGATAAAAAAAAGTCCATTGTTTTATTCCAGAACGGTTGGATTCCTGAGCCGCGTGTGTTTTCGAGCGCGTTTTCCCCGTTAAGAATGACTGCAATGTCTCCTGACAGGAGATTTAAACACAAGACAAGCAAAATCAGCAACAAACCCTATAAAATCAGCAAGCGTTCGTGTCCAAGGAGCGTTCGCAGGCACGCGAAAAGAGCGTATCGATTTCCCCACCCGTGCCAAACATGCATCACACACACACACACACACACACACACACACACACACACACACACACACACACACACACACACACACACACACACACACACACACACACACACACACACACACACACTGACTGGAGGAGGAGTGTTGGCAGCACTCGATGGGATGCATGCGGCAGCTCGACATCAGAGTCTCCTGGCTTTGTGTCTGTGGAGGTGAGGAGAGGCTCAGTGATCAGATTCAGGAATCGGAGGGAGGGAGGGAGGGAGGAGGAAGAGGAGGAGGAAGAGGGAGGAGGAGGGAGGCTGTGTATTAATAATCTCCTGCTCCACAGATTCACCGCGGGCTTAATCTCGCGGGTGCGTGCTGTGTTTTAGAGGTCAGAAGCAGGCCTGTGTCTCTGCCAGGACTCACAAAACCCACGAGACGCATCTCAACTTCTTTGTTTATGATCAACGTTTCTTTCGCATCAGCTGCCATTTTGTATTTCATTTTGCTTTTTAGCTTTTTTCCTCCCCTTTTCAACAAATGGTCAGGGACAGGAGGTCCTTAACTTTTGGAAAAGGATGTTTGTTCACCTGAGTATGTTAGGCATCAAGAATGATTCAACCAAAAAGTGGTTCAAATAAATAGTTTCATATTAATAATTATATATATATATATATATATAACCGGGATTTAGTGTGTGTGTGTGTGTGTGTGTGTGTGTGTGTGTGTGTGTGTGTGTGTGTGTGTGTGTGTGTGTGTGTGTGTGTGTGTGTGTGTATATTAGATAATATATTTATATTTACATATTGCTTACTTAATGATTTTTAATAATTATGTAAAAAAAACAAACATTTAATGAAAATAATATACATTTTGTTTGAATTATTTAATATAAGCAATATGAATAATTAAAAAAAATGGTAAAACAATTGGTATATATATATATATATATATATATATATATATATATATATATATATATATATATATATATATATATATATATATATAATAAATATGATAATATTTATATTTAAATATTTTAAATAATATTAATCACTTAATTACATTTTAATAATAATTAATTACAAAAAAATACAATATATTATAAATGTAATGACAATAATATACATTATATTTGAAGGATATAATATAAGCAATAAGAATAACAAAAAAATTGTTAAATAAATGTTTTCATATTAAGTATTAAATATATAAATAAACAATAATATTAGATAATGTATTTTATTTATAAATATTATATTTATATTTAAATATTTTAAATAATATTAATCTCTTAATTAAATTGTAATAATAATTATTTACAAAAAATATTAAAATATATTATAAATGTAATGAAAATAATATACATTCTATTTGAATGATATATAAGGAATAAGAATAACAAAAAATGTGTTAAATATATGTTTTCATATTAAGTATTATGTATACATACATACATAAACAATAATATTAGATAATGTATTTTATTTATAAATGTAATATTTATATTTAAATATTTTAAATAATATTACTTAATTAACAAATATTAAAATATATTATAAATCGGATAAAAATAATATAATAATTGGTTTGCATTAATTAATAACAAGCTGTTTTTTGGGTAGTTTTTTTGGTATTTAAGTAAATTCTTAAACTTCAGAAAATGTTGTTGCTAAACTTATGTATACTATATATATATATATATATATATATATATATATATATATAATTAATATAATTTTTTTTAAAGAAAATATATATAAAAATAAGAAATTTTATAACTTTATTATAATTCAATTGATTCATATTAATGCATTTTTTACATATTATTTAAAATGCATACTTAAACATAATGTCATGTTTTATTTGCTACCTGTTTTGCTGTACTCAGTATTCAGTATGCTCAACAGTTTTTGCTTCATCAGCCATCTTGGACTTATTTTCTTTCTCCGGCACATTGCAGTGTATTCTGGGATTTACTGCTGAATATTCATGTGACTGCCTGGAGATCCGTCCCAAATGAGGCGTCATCACGTTTGGGGAAGCTTTATCTGTGGCCTGTCGTGCGTTCAGCAGCTCGTACTCGTGTTTGTCAGTGTGTGTGTGTGTGTGTGTGTGTGTGTGTGTGCTGCTCGTGATATATGTGTGTAGTAGATCCCGCTCTCCCATGGGCGTCCGGCTTATTACCAGTGTGACCAGTGAACAATGGCTGTGTATGTCCCGTTTATCTGTCCGTGTCCTCCGGCGATGTCCAGCCGTTATCAGGAGCCGATGTCCTGTCACCTCCTAATTAAAGCCGGCCTGTAGTTTTCCCTAAATAATGGATCAATACACAAACTCAGCAGGCGCTCTCCACCAAAAATAGGCTTTCACCCTTTAAAAGGGGCACTTTATTTTCTTTTTCAAATGGAAAATTATTTAAAGGCTCCAAATGTCACTTCACACTTGTATCTAATAGTTCCTATTTGGAAGAACATGAGATTCGTGCCGTTTATTGCTTTAAAACGTAACGAGAGCCCACATTAGTGGCAGCAATCGTGTGTACGTCATGATGTTTTAGGGCCGATTCGTGAGAGGTGCATTAGGACGGCCTGAGAGAGAGTCCAAATGACCCCATGGTCCGGTTTGTGTAGACTATAAGATGAGGGAATGATCTTTGTGTGTGTGTGTGTGTGTGTGTGTGTGTGTGTGTGTGTGTGTGTGTGTGTGTGTGTGTGTGTGTGTGTGTGTGTGTGTGTGCTCATGCGTGTGCAGGCGACAGCGTGTGTGCTGGCGGGGAGTTCCGGTCGCTGTGGAATGAGGAGGCGAGTGTGTGAGTGTGTGAGTGTGTGTGATGCACTCATATCCGCTGACAACAAGAAAAGGAAATGCAGAGAAAGATAATGAGTGGGAATAGAAATGGCAGTGCGTTACGACTAAAAGTGGCCACAGAATAGGAAAGGACGCATCCCAACGGGTTTTTTTTTTTGTGTTCGGAGATGTTTGTGGTGGTGTTGTGTTTTTACTGGGATACGGATGGGCGTCCGACGACTGAATTCAGAGCCTCCACACACACATTGGCTAATACCTCAAACTGTGTGTCCCTGCATTGGGTGCCAATCAATTTACATGTCATTTTTTAATTATTAAATAATATTAGATTATATATTTTATTTATTAATATTATAATATTTATATTTAATATTATAAATAGTAGTACTTATTAAAATAAATAAATAAAATATATTCTAATTTTAATAATAACTAAAAAGTGGTAAAATAAATGGTTTTATATTAATTATTAAATATTTAAATATTATATTTATAAATAATAATATTATATATTTAAATATTTAAAATAATATTAATCACTTAATTTTTAATTATTATTTTTAAAATATTTAAAATATATTATAAATGTAACGAAAACCATATAAAAATTGCATTGAATGATTTAATAACGAGTTGTTTTTGGTAGTTTTTGACATTTTAGTGTATTATAAAACATTTATTTTGCTACATCCTCCGTCTTAAATGTAATTTTTTTTAGCAATTTATTTTCAGTGAAATTAAATTCATAACTTTCAGAAAATGTTGTTTGTTCACCTTAGCATGTCAAATGTTTTTTGTTTTGTTTATATATATATATTTGATTTATGAATATAATAATATTTATATATATATATATATATATATATATATATATATATATATATATATATATATATATATATATATATATTAGTGCTGTCAAACGATTAAAATATTTAATCGCGATTAATCGCATTAATGCCATAGTTAACTCACAATTAATCACAATTAATCGCACATTTTTATTTATTCTAAATGTCCCTTGATTTCTTTTTGTCCCATTATTTTTTCTTATTTTAATGCTCTTATCAACATAGAAAAGTGGATCGGCTTGCTTTGTTCAAATGTTTGTTTTATTGAAAACAACATTGGCATACTGTAGTGTTCGATTTCACACCAACATTCTCACTTGAAGCAGTCATTCACACTTGGAGCAAATAATCGCTCACACAATGTAACACTGTCCATCAATAAAAGGGTGAAAAAAAATACTTTGTTGCACAAACAGCCCCTTCAACAGCCCTTTCTAAGGGATCAAAACAGGGTGATACAAAATAAAATTACAAAGTGCACATGCAAGGTAAACTAGGACTCCGCCTATAGTGCAGTTAAACCAGGGGTCGCCAACTAGCGGACTCCGGTCCGAATCCGGACCGCGAAGCCTTTTGACGTAGGCTAATGAAACAGTTAACGTTGCAATGCTCACTGTTGCGTTCAGACCCAGACGCGCGGTCAAGCATGCAGGTACACCGGACGCGAATGACGCGACATGCACGCCGCTTAATTCGCGCCGCAGAATGTCTATTTGCGTCTTTGCATTGACTTAAATCACTCGCGCAAAACGCTTCATTCGCGTCCGGTGTGAATGCACCATCAGAGCAGAAAGCAGCGCTCAAGACAAGCACTTTTAGTTGAAGACCCCTGAGTTAAACCATGGCATAATACGTTTCTCATTTCGGCGTCTCACGCTTGCCATCCACGTCTACTCTTTTAATGGCCCAAACAAGTGTGGGCAGCCGCAGCGTGCCTGATGTTTTGTTTCCGGTCTAGCTACATCCGGAGTGGTGTTGTAGTTTTTCTAACGTTACTAGTTGCTGCAACAGCATGTGAAAAAACTACAAAGTTTGTTAGACCAAAAAGAACGTTAATCTCGCGATAAAAAAATTGACGCCGTTAAAATAGGTTTGCGTTAACGTCGTTAATAACGCGTTTAACTGACAGCACTAATATATATATATATATATATATATATATATATATATATATATAAATACTACTTTTTAATGATTTTTTAATAATAATATAAACTCATAATTAATAGAATTTTTAATAAGTATTTACAGAAAATATTAAAATATAACATAAATGTAATGAAAATAATATCAAATTGGTTTAAATGATTTAATGTAAGCAATAAGAATATAAAATGGTCAAATAAATGGTTTCATGTTAATTATTAAATATAAAAAAAAATATATATATATATATATATATATATAAACATTATATTATATATATATATATATATATATATATATATATATATATATATATATATATATATATATATATATATATATATATATATAAACATTATATTATATATTATTTTTATAAACAATAATATTGGATAATGTGTTTTATTTATATATATATATATTTTTTTTTTTTATTATTATTATTTTATTTATTTATTTTGTATGTTTTGGTATTTTTATGTATTTAGTGCCAATAAATTATCAACGAATGAATGATGAAATGATCAATGAATGATCAACAACAGATCAGTGTTGTTCATGATCAACATTTTCAGCCATCTTGGATTTATTTTCTTCTTTCCCTGGCACATTGCTTTGAATTCTGGGATTTTCTGCCAAATATACATGTGACACTGCCTTGAGATCTGTCCCAAACGAGGTGTCTTAGGCGGTAGCGTCATCACGTTGGGAATAAATTAATTTTAGCTAGGTTCGCATTTGCTTCGCTTTACCAAAACAACAAGATCAGGGTGTCTTATGACTCAAACACAGGGGCTTTGATTCCCCACACTAATATAGTTAACGTCTAAGTGTCTAGTGAACAACATCTCTGTCAGCCACGAGGACGCCGCGACGGTTCGTGGCGCTCTTTCAGATTCCAAATAAGGAAGCATCCCGAGTATGTTTCATGTTGTTTGGCGTCTTTCATGTGGCTCATTTTACTATTTCTTCCCATCTGAGAACGGCGTTTGATGTGCGTTGACATGTGGAGAGAAGAAAAGTCAAACTAGCCAGAAGTGTGGCATAAGCATATTTGGTTGGGAAACGAGTGAATTTTGTAACGTCCCAAGACTAATGTTAAAATAATGTTTGATTAGGACAGGGCGTCCCCCTGGGTTACGTCCTTGGCCCGATTGAATTGCACTTGAAGTGAAATTACAGTGCAAATCAAGCACTACAAGTGATGTTTTATGTATTTGTCCTGGATTGAAATACTTCTAGTATGTGTGTTCACTAAAAACATCCAGCGTAACGGTAATAATTGTGCGTCTAGTGGAGCTGCTCAAGGAGGGCTATTGATTTTCTTCCACTCTCTCCGGCTTGTTTTTCTTTATTTTGCCTTTGGATTCCAGCTCGGTGCGGTCGGATCTTTCACAACCCCGTCGTGAGGTTTCCTCCTGCTTCTTGGATGCCGTTCAAGCTGGAAAATAGTAACACAAGTGGAATTCAATTACGGTGACAGAAATGATGCTCATTTAAAAGGCATGAAAGTTGCTATCATCAATGGATTGCTTTGTCCTAGATGGGGTGGATTTTTCTAAAGATATGAGCCTCCGTTGTTGAGTAGGGATAAACACACACACACACACACACACACACACACATGCTTGTGTTTTTATTTATAGTCAGCCACTTTTTTCCAGATTGAAGTGTGTACTCTTTTGTAAGATTGGGATTATGCCATTTTTTGGCTCTGATTTTCTTGTATTTTAGATTCACCTCATAATCCAATCTGGAACAGTTATAGCTCTTACATTTTATTTTATATTATTTTGGTTTTTAATATTTTAATATTGTAAATATTCTACAGTTACTCTCCAAATTAATGTAGAAACAACTTAAAGACTGTTTGTTGTAATGGCATAAAAAAATCTTCACATTAACCAATTTTTATAATAAATGCCATATTTACTTGTGGTCTTTCATATTTAATCAATATACAGAAATGTAATAAAGTTATCGAACACTTTACAGGTCCCTTAACTGTGAAAACGCACTATACAAACTTAAATGGTTGGAATCTCAAGAACGCTTTGGAATATAGACCTATATTTGGTCTTATATAGACCAAATTATATTTGCTGATTATTGCTGGAGTAAAAGTATTTTAAAAAATGTAGGTATGAAAAAGTTATGGACATTTACTGTATATCAAATGTAGTGTACAAAATATATTTACTCTAAAAATCAAAGCCACGTGTCTAACCAAGTTGTGTTCCAAATTTGAAGTTGATATCGCAAAAATGTAAGTCCCCATGAGATTTTGTTTAGGCGTATTACCAAAAATAGCCACATTTAATGCGTTCTCCTCTAACAAATTGATCAATTTCTGTCCCAATATCACTTCTATCACAAAATATGGAACCTTAAGACTCCTTTCCGACAATGTGCATTTTGTCAAGATTAGAAAAGGTTTTAAGTATAAAGTAGTTAAAATGTATTTTGTAATATGAAACCTGACACCGCCCACTAGGGGAGGAGCCTGCTAGAGGAATTTAAGGTACCGTTTCCATAGTAATGCAACATCCAAATATGAGTTTGTAAGCTTTCGAATGATACCTAATTTATGATGATTGCTAAAATACACTATATTGGCAAACGTTTTTGGGACGCCTGCCTTTACATGCTCATGAACTTGCCACCCCATTCTTAATCCGCAGGGTTTAATATGGAGTCGGCCCACCCTTTGCAGCTCTAACAGCTTCAGCTCTTCTGGGAAGGCTTTCCTCAAGGTTTAGGAGTGTGTTTATGGGGATTCTTCTAGAAGCGCATTTGTGATGTTGGACGAGAAGGCCTGGCTCTCAGTCTCCGCTCTAATCCCAAAGGTGTTCAATCGGGTTGAGGACTCAAGTTCCTCCACACCAAACTCCTCATCATGTCTTTATGGAGCGACTCTTTGTGCACTGGTCAGTCATGTTGGGACAGGAAGGGGCCGTCCCCAAACTGTTCCCACAAAGATGGGGGCATGAAATTGTCCAAAATGTCTTGGTATGTCAAGTCCCGTTCTCCTGGCAACCGCCAAACCCAGACTCGTCCATGGGATTGTCAGACAGAAGCGTGATTGGTCACTCAGAGAACACGTGTCACTGCTCTAGAGTCCAGTGGTGGCGCGCTTTACCCCACTGCATCCAACGCTTTGCATTGCACTTGGTGATGTAAGGCTTGGATGAGCTGCTCCGCTATGGAAACCCATTCCCTGAAGCTCTACACACTGTTCTTGAGCTCATCTGAAGGCCACAGAAGTTTGGAGGTCTGGAGCTCTTGACTCTCCAGAAAGTTGCTGACTTCTGTGACCCTCAGCATGCGCTGACCCCGCTCTGTGATTTCACTTCGGTGCTGAGTTGCTGTTGTTCCCAATCGCTTCCACTTTGTCCCAATACTTTTGGCAATGTAGTGTATGTGATAAAGGCGTCCCGCTGCATAAATAATACGGTAAAACGGACGCTGCGTTAAATATTTTAATGCGTTAAATTGAAACACTAATTATTTTATTTTACGTGTCTGGCTAATTTTGAAGGATTGACCTCACTTTATTCTTCACGTCCTCTCCTTCCTGCCATCAGTTATGAGTTTCATTCGGGTTTCTAGATGATAAATATCAAAGACGGCTGACATTTGCCCTCTTAAATTCAGTTAGCAATGAGCAACAGTACGGATAAGCCCGGCGGCTGAATATTAATCTCTTTCCAGCGAATGTGATCAGAATCACTTTGCTTTTAAAGTCGTCGGAACGTAGAGACATGTTGTCTGGATTACAGCACATTAAGAAGCGTAGTGCAAAACTCAGCTCATTATCAGAGGCGCACAAAGCAAATGTGAAATTGAAAAGTGCTAAATCCGACTATCATAAAGGGGTGCAAACCTTTGTCGTCGGAGCCGCGGTTAGTATTCCAGGCACGTTGATCTGTGGAGCTTGTTTGGGAAATGCAGACACAGGTTTGGCTTTCTTCATGTTTCCAGTCCTCCTATCCTGTTCTGTCCTTTCACTAGTAGCAAAAGTTCACAAATCCTTTGTCTTCTCGACAGACGAGTCAAGTGTGCCATGAAAATAGCTAAAGTGCCTCATGCATATTTCATCTAGACGAGTGTCTGAGATGGAGTTTGTGAGTATACGTGTGTGTGTGTAAGGGTTTTGTCCAGCTCTAGTATAGATTTTGTCATGGTCTCCTCTTCGGTTACTCTATAGACCGAAGAAGATTCGCTGTAGCTCAGCTGACGTGAGGGGCTTTAACGCTTGGGTGATTCTAGAATTGTTTTGTTTTTTTCAGCTTTTTTCAAATGGTTATATTTTTTAATTATTTTAATAATTTTTGACATGGATCACAAAAGTTATACAGGCCATAACAATATAATATTTTCTGTAAAAAGTGTCTTATATAGCTGAAAATCATGATTTCTTGTCCGAATTAGTGTATTTTTTCCATCATGTATTGTGTAATCAAAATATTTGTAATATTTCATCTAAATAGTCATTTTCATAATTCTACAGTATTAAATTGTTTAAAAATAACTTTTATCCTATAAAAATGTGTGTCCATAAATCTTGCGTCAACTCTGTTACCGTACCGTTCTTTGCCTTTAAATTGGTCGAATTATCTCCCGCAGCTATTTAAGATACAGGAAATGATGTCACTAATAAGATCTGAAGCACTGAAAGGTATGTGTGCTATCGCTGAGAAAAAATTTCCTTTTGTTGAGCATAAGGTCAAAATTGTTACCACAATATCAAAAGGAAAATAGTGTTTATCAGCGATCGCACAGTGGGTCGTTTAGAAGTCTTTTAATCATGGTTTCATTGGTGCCATGTGCTCTTAGCATTTATGCTAGCAAGTGGAGTTTTGGCTAAAAAGTTTAAAATTGTCAATCCTGTTTCCTAGGGCCCTATAAAATCCGCTTTTTTTTTTTTCGTTTTAATTTTTGCTAATTCCTTTTTTTCCGTTTTAATTTGTGGAAATTCAGTTTTTTTTACCCTTAATTGTTATTTTAGTCGTAAAAAGAGTGTGTTTTTAATGTTAATATAATAGAACATAAAATAGGAATGACCTTAAATTTATTGAGGTAACAAACATCACATTTACTCAGTACTTTACAGGACAAACACTGCACTCGGAGTACCTCAAGTCACAACAAAATATTAGTGCTGTGAAACAACTTAAAGACTGTATTTTAAATATGTGTTGTAATGGCATGTTTTTATGAATGAAGGCTAGTATCACTGATACTATTGTCTCTATGAAACATTAATGTTACATTACAGTATAACTGAAAGCTACCAATTTCAACATTTATTAGGCTTTAAAAAACAACTATTTAATTTATTAATAATTTAATTTAACTTTAAAACAATCTTTACATAAACCCATTATAATAAATGTTATTTTCACCCATGACCTTCCCTGTGAGACATAGCCTACACAGAAATTGAATAAAGTTATCAACACCTTTCTTAACTGCATAAATGTGAAATATAGATTAATCATCATTAAAGCTACAATTTTACTTTTTTTATGCCATACTTTCACTGTTTTGAAGGGGGAGCTGAAATGACGCGAGGGGTTATGTCGCCCAGATTTGCTTCCCCTGGTCTGCATTTTCCCCAGACATTCGTTCTTCTCCCACACAAAACAGCATTTCATTCCAAATATGTAAAATTCTGCGAAATTCAGTGTTAACACTAGATTCCGCGTAAATATGCCAATTCCGTGAACGCGGAAATTATAGGGCCCTAGTTACTGTCAACTCTGTTACCAATGTTATTTCTACACGTTGCCTAATTTCAACTAACAGAGTTGACAAACAATACTATAAAGAAAAGTAAAACCAAGGAAGTAACTTGTGTTTTCTCATTCATAGAAGCCTCCAGTTACCCACACAAATACCAAAGTAAGTTGATGCTATTTGGAAAAAGAGGCACGTTTGTGGCGATAACCTGCTCTGAAACTTTCATTTTCGTCGGACTTAAGTTCTCAACCCCTTCCCTATAACCATCTGACTCTATTCTGGTACGGTAACTTCATTTTTCACAATCGAATCAATTCCAGATGGAATTGGAACGCATTAGTCTTAGATTAGTCTTATACGCATTAGATTAGAGTTGAAATGATGTCCTTGGAAAGTTTGCACACAATCTTTTGTTGGTCTCGTTAAAATTGTTTGGGAGATGCCAGGGTTGTCTTAGCAAACTTGATTTCCAGACATGTATCTGTCCTTTTTGGCTTCTTGTACCCCGACGGGGCAATTCCCAGCTCATGTTTGTTGAGCCACAGCCCAGGATCCATTGTTTACAAGATGTTCAATTGTACCGTGGAATCATTAATCAGTCCGGGGCCCGGTTGCCTCAGTTATTTTTATCTCACAGCAGGCTCTAGAGTTCTTTCAGGGCAACCCTGCTTTTTATTCTAGACGCCCCTCCAGCACCGCTGCCAGCCCTGTCTATAAATACATTCACCTCTTCTTGGAGGCTTTGAAGTCCCTATTCATGCTTCTTATGTGCCCCTTCAACTTCAGAGTCCAACGGCAGACAGGAAGTCATGCGGCCCCCTCTCTCTCCAGAGTTGTGCGGGTCACAGGGAACGGCAGGATTACTCCCTTGATGGACAGTTAAAAAGAGCAATTGCCAAGTTGGCGACGAGGACCGGTTCTAAGCAACCCTTCGGCATGGACTTTTTTTTCTGTAGTTGCCATGGAGAGCGCCAAGTCACCCCGACCTTTGACCGAACACTTGACTGAAACCAGACTGCAAGTCTGGACATGTGGGCGGAGTTTCAGCGCCCTCCCATAAACTCTATAAGCAACATAATTCGTGCCTGATTGTTCCAGTGATGCCCTCCCATGTACCGCGATGTTCAGAATGGAGCTACTCCTTACTCTTACTTAGCATACTCGTTTTTAAAAATAGCTATCAGCAACATCATTCATGTCTAAACTTCATGTTGTACAATAGATGCTCTCCCATATGAATGTGCTGTAAATTGTAGCAAATATTACCCAGAATAGCTGACAGCCCCTCCACATCCCTGTGTTTTTTTTCTTCTTCTTCTACTTCCACCCCATCAGCTCAGTGTCAGACCAAGTTCTCCACAGTTACGGGGCTAAAAGTGAGTTTTCCCAGTCCCTCTATTTTTAGCCTTCGCCTCGGGTGAAGATGAAACGGGAGCTGAAGGAATAGGAGGAATTTGGGTTTTTCAAGAAGCCATCATTTCATTTTTTTTCTCTCTCCCTTAATCTGCCAATACATGTCTATTGTTTTCATTCTAGCCACTGCTAAAACTGCCAATTCCGCAGGGAATTCCCAGAATATGGTGACCACTTTCTCCTCATGGCGTGCACATTCTAGCTGGAGCGTTTACCTGTTTGTTAAGCTGTTTTGAATTCCCATGGTGCCCTGGGGTCACATCAGGCCAGACAGTTGTGTCAGGGGTCATATCCCGTGTATTTGAAAGCTGAGGCGTTTGCCTCCTTTCCTTGTAACCCTTCATAAACAACCATGTTGTGTATGTATCAATTTAGTTTTTATCAATCAATGTTGCCTCGAGTCCTAGAGAGATTCCATCCGCCACTCCTGTCTGTGCTGAATGTGAAGTGAGCCACTTGACTTGCAAATGGATGCAAACGTGAGTGGCGTATCACGCTCGGGTAACTGAAGAAGGATCAGTGACGCTTCCCATAGGCAAAGATTTATTGGCGGCTCCCGCCTCTCCAGAGAACGATTCAGCCATCCCCCTTTCGTTCTGTATGTGTGTAACCTGCAGACTCCCACCTCAGGATTTAATGGAACTTCCGGGAGACTTGCCATTCATGCTACAGCGACTATTACGCTGCTCTCAACAGTGGCCTTAATTGCTTTCAACACGGTGGCCGTTTAGTTAAAACAAGCTAGCTGTCAGGGAACATCCTAGTGAATTCGACCGCACGGCTCCCCGAAACAGCTCATGCAGACTAATCTCCGCCACCGCATTGCCACCTTCTTGAACCCACAGTAAAATCCCAAGCAAGGAGTCTTAGATTATCTTTTAGGCCCAGGGAGTCGATGATGAAATAACTGTGTTAAGCTAGCGTGAAACTTCCAATCCAAGACTCCCCATCTCAGCAACACACGCTAGCCTAAATTAAAGTGAAAATGACATGGGAAGACCAAGAATGGTAACCCGTACTCAGAATTTGTCCTCTGCATTTAACCCAAGTTAGTGCACACACACATTAGGGTCATTCCGTGTCAACACAACCAGAGGCCCCCTGGCTAAAAATGTTGATTTTGATCATGTTTTGTCTAGTGAAAGAGATACATAAATGAAGAAGACAGCCAAGATATTAAATATCATGAAAGTATATTGACTGAGTAATCCAATATTTTGTAGAGGGGGGTCAAAATGACAGTTTTCACCTGAGATTTGGAGGCAATTTACCGGGGTGTAAAATTGACTTTAGAAAGATGGCAGCATTGTTATATTATTTTCACACAGAGATTGGTAGGTCTGTTAGTGAAATCTGTTGACTTTAGCAATCTATGTTGCATTATATGCCAACGGTGACCGTTCAAAAATGGGAAAAAAGCACTTTTTGTGTCATTTGCCCCAAGTTTGCATGCCTGTAATTCAAGAAGTATTAAATACTTAATATCTTTTTAAATTCTGGTTCCTAACAAACATTTATTTTGGTATCTTCATTTTAACGGCCCTCGATGGTTCAATCCCAGAGGTATGGGGTTCTCAGTGCGGCTCCATGAGTAAATTGGTCAATTGTACAAATTTTCAGGGGCCAAAATTTCACTTTGCATACAGTTAAACTGTAAACACAATTGTAGAACATATTTCTGTCTGTAAACACAGTGACATAACTATTATTTTTCCAAAGTTTGCATGCCTTTAACTCTAAAAGTATTAAAGATATATTAATATCCTTTTAGATTCTAATTCTTAATGAACTTTTCTTTTTCTTTAAGACCCTATATGGTTCAATCACATAGATATTGGGATCTCACGTTAGTTGTGATACTGCGTATTTGAACTCTTGGTAGCTTCCGAAGCTTTTAAAATGAACAAAATACCACCTTCCAAATAACCTTTGAAACTGATTCAAATATAGATTCTTATAAATGCACTTTTGAGAGCAAGTTAATGTGCCTCAACTTGACCATTTAAGTGGATTTTTGGCACTCAGGTGTGTTGTATGCAATTGTTTTGATAGAGGGATATGAGATAGATTTCCAGTTTCAACGTTATTTATTCTTCAGACATTTCCCTTTAAATGCAATAAGTATCAGCTGTGTGCAAAGTGAACCACATTTGGTTTTTGACCATTGAAAATGGGTAAAATACAACAAATTGAACATGGATCCGCATTGAGATCCCCATATCTCTGGGAATGAACCATATAGGAGCTTGGAAATGGAGATGTCAAAAGAAAAGTTTATTAAAAAAACGGACTGCAATTGTGTTTATAGAAAAAACAAGATACTTTTCTAGTTTCAACATTATTTGTTGTTCAGATATTTCTCTTTAAAAGAAAAAAGTATCAGCTGTGTGCAAAGTGACCTACATTTGGTTTTTGGCCATTGCAAATGTGTACAATCGACTCAAGGAGCCGTATTAAGATCCCCACATCTCTGTGATTGAACCATATTGGGCCTTTAAAATGAGGATACCGAAATAAATGTTTGTTAGGAACCAGAATTTAAAAAAGATATTGAGATGTATTTAATACTTCTTGAGTTACAGGCATGCAAACTTGGGGCAAATGACACAAAAAGTGCTTTTTTTCCCATTTTTGAACAGTCTCCGTTGGCATATAATAAAACAAAGATTGCTAAAGTCAACAGATTTCACTAATAGATCTACCGATCTCTGTGTGAAGATAAAATAATGATGCTGCCATTTTTACGCCCCTGTAATTGGGCTCCAAATCTCAGGTCAAAATTGTCATTTTGACCCTGGTCAACATACATCCATGAAGTTTAATATTTTGCCTTTCATCACTATGTATCTTTGTCTTTCTTCAGAAAAAATATTAACAAAATCAAAACGTTTCCAAAATTTGGTTGAGTTGATACGGAATGACCGTTTAGGAGTAGTGAGTAGTGAACAACACACACACACACACTGCCTTGCTCAATGGCACTTCAGTAATACCTACCAGTATTGAGAATCGAACCCGGAACCTTCTAACCATTAGGCCACGACTGCCCCAAATGGACCCCAGTGGCTCGGACCATCTGTTTGACATTGATACGTCTCACTACATAATTGATATTCACCTGTCTCCTCTTAGACGAGGGTTAGATTAAGGTTAAAACCGGAGGGTTTCGAAATGCCGTCCTTAGGTTTATAGGCAGAAGGTTGAAATGGCAAATCAGCTGAGATTGTCACTGTAATGAATTCGTCCCTGCTCGTAAAACCCCTCTCCATACATTAACCTGCTCTTTAAAGGTTAGCATACACGCTCCTTCCAAGGGTACGTAGCCACCGTTAAGTGCACCGCGCGCATATTGTTGTCATTGCTGTAGCGTTCTCCAACCAGCCTGATTGTCCCCATCATATTGCGTTTATGAAAAGATATTTCTCTCACAGTGGTAGCTGATTAGCTAACTAATTGTAAGCGGCGTAAAGGGAGGCCAGGCTCAGACGTTGGCATGCGGAGAACAGTTCCACTCCCACACTCTCATTAAAATACCATTCAGAGTCTGGTTATTTGTTTTAGCTGTGGAATGCTGGGAAGGGAGCTGCCTAGCGCTGGGAGGAGAGGTAGTTTATGTCGGCTGAGTGGACAGCCGGGTGAGGTTATTCCGCATTGACACGGAATGTGGGATTTGGTTTTCGCAAAGCCTCTTCTGCGACGATAATTACCTGTGCTGCGCGCTAATGAGAGCGGAGAGTAACCAAAAGCCTCGCGCATTGTCGTTTCAGTGAGGATGCTAATCTCTGAGAGGCTTTCTTTGCTAACACATATCTTTCTTAGCACCGTCTCGGTCCTGTTCATCACAGAAACGAATATGAGAATTATTCAATGACTTTCAGGGGTGGTCCGCTTTTCTACCACGGTTTACCACAGTTTTCTGGCGTGGTTTAGCACAGTTTTCTAGCGTAGTTTAGCACAGTTTTCTAGCGTAGTTTAGCACATTTTTCTGGCGTCATCTAGCATAGTTTTCCAGCGTAGTTTAGCACAGTTTTCTAGTGTAGTTTAGCACAGTTTTCTGGTGTAGTTTAGCACAGTTTTCTGGTGTAGTTTAGCACAGATTTCTGGTGTAGTTTAGCACAGTTTTCTAGCGTGGTTTAGCACAGTTTTCTTGTGTCGTTTAGCACAGTTTTCTGGCGTCATCTAGCACAGTTTTCTGGTGTAGTTTAGCACAGTTTTCTTGTGTCGTTTAGCACAGTTTTCTGGCGTCATCTAGCACAGTTTTCTGGTGTAGTTTAGCACAGTTTTCTGGTGTAGTTTAGCACAGCTTTCTTGTGTCATTTAGCAGTTTTCTGGCGTCATCTAGCACAGTTTTCTAGCGTAGTTTAACACAGTTTTCTGGCGTCATCTAGCACAGTTTTCCAGCGTAGTTTAGCACAGTTTTCTAGTGTAGTTTAGCACAGTTTTCTAGCATAGTTTAGCACAGTTTTCCAGCATAGTTTATCACTGTTTTCTAGCGTAGGTTAGCACCGTTTTCTAGCGTAGTTTAGCCCAGTTTTCAAGCATAGTTTAGCACAGTTTTCTAGTGTAGTTTAGCACCGTTTTCTAGCGTAGTTTAGCCCAGTTTTCCAGCATAGTTTAGCACAGTTTTCTAGTGTAGTTTAGCACAGTTTTACAGCATAGTTTAGCACCGTTTTCTAGCGTAGGTTAGCACAGTTTTCAAGCATAGTTTAGCACCGTTTTCTAGCGTAGTTTAGCACCGTTTTCTAGCGTAGTTTAGCACAGTTTTCTAGCGTAGTTTAGCACAGTTTTCTAGCGTAGTTTAGCACAGTTTTCTAGTGTAGTTTAGCAGTTTTCTAGCGCAGTTTAGCACAGTTTTCTATTGTAGTTTAGCACTGTTTTCTAGCGTAGTTTAGCACCGTTTTCTAGTGTAGTTTAGCACAGTTGTCCAGCATAGGTTATCACCGTTTTTTTGCGTATGTTAGCACAGTTTTCCAGCATAGTTTAGCACAGTTTTCTAGTGTAGTTTAGCACAGTTGTCCAGCATAGGTTATCACCGTTTTCTTGCGTATGTTAGCACAGTTTTCCAGCATAGTGTAGCACCGTTTTCTAGTGTAGTTTAGCACAGTTTTCCAGCATAGTTTAGCACCGTTTTCTAGCGTAGTTTAGCAGTTTTCCAGCATAGTTTAGCACCATTTTCTAGCGTAGTTTAGCACAGTTTTCTTGCGTAGTTTAGCATAGTTTTCTAGTGTAGTTTAGCACCGTTTTCTAGCGTAGTTTAGCACAGTTTTCCAGCATAGTTTAGCACAGTTTTCTGGCACAGTTTAACACAGTTGTCTAGCGTAGTTCAGCACAGTTTTCTAGTGTAGTTTAGCACAGTTTTCTAGTGTAGTTTAGCACAGTTTTCCAGTATAGTTTAGCACAATTTTCTAGTGTAGTTTAGCACAATTTTCTAGTGTAGTTTAGCACAGTTTTCTAGTGTAGTTTAGCACAGTTTTCCAGCATAGTTTAGCACAATTTTCTAGTGTAGTTTAGCACAGTTTTCTAGTGTAGTTTAGCACAGTTTTCAGACTTGTAGTAAGTGAAACAGATTAAACATCTTATTGTTCATCTTAATGTGTTGTAATATGTCGTTTTTACACTGACTTCCTTGCAGAGGGTTTACATAAGATGCAATTATTGGATGTTTGCCTTGCTGTTTTGTTATTGTTTTTTTTCAGAGGAAAAAATCCACAAGATATTTTTCCCAGAAAATAGTTTTCTTCAACAACCCATCAGGCCTCTTTTGTGCCTCATGCCTTCCGTTTGTTTATGTGTGCTTATAACGTATTGTGTCTCTGTGACTGCCTTTCAATCGTGTGCGAGACCGAGAGCCCCCACTTACCGATTGAAGATTGTTTTCTCTAGCCGAGTGGCAGTTGAGTGAGAAATCTGGAGCGAAAGCGAGGGATGAGGAATGAGAGCAAGAGCGAGTGGGAGAATGTCAGAAAGTCAGGGCAGATGGACAAAAGGGCCAGTGTTATCGGCCCCAGCAGATCGGCCCCCAGAATGCCACAGCTGGTTCACATTTCCACGGGGAGCGATGGCGACCGGCTGCACTCCACTCTAGCTGACCCCATCCTTTTCTCTCACACACATACTAAATCTAGCCCTTAGCACACACTCGCTAAGCTACATTGCAGCACACACACTCGCAATGTTCTGAATGGCATACTATCTTACTCCTAACTAAAAATGGTGCTGTATACTAGTACATCCTATTTTTTTTAAATAGCATGCTTGAAATGGAATATTAGCGTATATGTTACTAAAATTGTGCTGTATACTATGTACTACATACTATTTTTCTAAATAGCTTTTTCAAAATGGAATACTAGCTTACATTACTAAAAAATGTGCTGTATATACTTGTACTGCATTCTACATACTAGTTTTTAAAAATAGCTTGCTCGAAATGGAAAACTTGCATACATGTTACTAAAAATTGAGCTGTATGTGTACTGCATACTACATACTATTTTTTTAATATTGCATTAAAATGTATATCCTGTGTACTGCATACTAGATACTATTATTTTTTAAATAGCACAAAAATGTTGTATACACTGTTTACTGAATACTAGTTTGTAAAAATTGCATGGTTGAAATGTAATACTAGCTTACTAAAAATTGTTCTGTATATACTGTGTACTGCATACTACCTTTACTCATTACTGTATATTGCATACTAGTTTTGTAAAACGGAAGGTATTCTGAATATGCATTGTTGACACTTCCTACATTGCATGTTTTTTCAGCAAGTGGGACATAAACTAAAAAAAGCATTTAAATCCATATTTTGTGTCTGAAATTTGATCAAGAAAGAGATATTTCTGATATGTCTTCTACAGTATGCATACTAGAGTAGGCTATTATGAACTTTGTTTCCTCAGTAATTCTGTGTTCTAGTAGCTTCGTGACCAACACAAAGTCAAACTGAGCCTCAAATAAAACTTAATTTTGGAGATCTAACAGTGTTTAGTGACAGTCTATTGGGTAAAATTAGAGGAGCGTTGGGTTTATGGGCTGTGCAATATGTGAATGTTCTTGAGCGTTTTTGCAGTGGCGCTTCACATTCATCCCTCTAAAAGGTCTTGCACATGCAGAAAGCCACCATTTAACATGGTCCGTCGGGCAGCACCTTCGTTTTCCCAGTGTATTTGTTCTAGTCTATCATCTTTACGTGACTCCAGCCAAATCTGTTTTCATCCAGATCCAGCATGCACTCCCTGCTTGTGTGTAAGCAACCCCCCGCCCGTGTGCTTCCGGGGAATAGCTTGCTGTAGTAAACACGGCTCCCTGCGCTGTTTCTCTCATGTGTGTTCCATACATGAGCTTATTCAATCCCACTCTATAATCCCTACTGCCTATCTGTTCGGCCCCTCGGGCCTTGTTACCATTGCTCAATGCACACGGCCACACAATTCTCATTGCCTCTGCTTTATGAGGGCGGGGGAAACCATGTTTTCCATGCACAAAGCTGCGGTTTTATATTATTTTTTTAAATATATATGTGGGTAGTTGACAAATAATCAGTTAAAAAAGCTTTTTGTTTTGTAACACACAGTGATTCTTTCACTGTTTTTTGGACCGTTTTACTGAAATACGTCCTATGGTGAGACATAGAAAGAATTAGGAATATAGGGGTGTCGCAAGGACAACAGAATCAAACATATTTAAGCAATTCTAAGACAAAATCTTACCATGTACTTTACCGTAACATGACCCCTTCAACTAATTAAACCTGTCAGTGGAGCTGCCCGATTTAAAATCAGGATATGGTGTCACACCGGTGGACATTATCTGTCACACCAAAGGATAGTTCAGCCTTTTTAGTCAGTTTATGACCTTGCTAACCTGTAATTAGAAGTTAGCAAGATGCATTTGTGTAATTTTTCATGATTATGTAGTTTAACATACAGTTTTTAATTAAAAAATATAACACCAAAGTTCAAACTTAATACTTTCATAGTGGTTCCAAAAAAGGTAAATATTTAAACAATTCTAAGACAAAATCTTACCATGTACTTTACAGTAACATGACCTTGAATGGGGTCCTTCAACTAATTAAAGTGGAACTGGCCGATTTAAAATCAGGATATGGTGGTTTTCAGTGACAAAATGTACGCTTTAAAAATAGATAATAGTCATTTACTAAAATAAACACTTTTTAGAAATATTTATTCATATTTGGATGCTTTTCTTTTTCATTTATAAAAGTTGTAATTCATGGAACCATGCTTGAGGACAATTTTGAGATTTGGCTCAAAAATGTAACAAAATCTAGTTTTTATATCAACAGGTTCATTTAAGACGACGAAATGTTTAACCATTTTTTGCATTTTAAATGATGACGATACTAATTATGTTAATTTTTATCTTGTGCGACAGAGAAAATGCCATGTCACGTCAACAACCCGTGTGTGTGTGTGTGTGTGTGTGTATTAAATATAAAAAGCAAGATGACTTGAGAAGCAAATTTACATTTTATTTTAATATTAATCCTAATATTAATACAATAATACCCTTGACTTAAGCGTGTGTGTGTGTGTATTTAAGACATACATATTTGTTCAATTATTTCGTTATTTTATATTTGTCTACAGATGTGGCCTACTTTTCATAAACATAAACCTAACTATCATTAATTTTTAATGTATTATTTTTAAACAGCCATTCGTGTTGTGTTGTGTTGTTGTTGTTGTCAAACACAAGACCTTTGTTCGATTTGGTTTGCGGAGCCTGTCTGGATCCCATGTTTTCACCATGGGAATATGCTCAAGGTTGCTAGGCTTGGGAGAAAGCATCTCCCTTAGCAAGGTATGCTGTGGAAAATGTTCTTGGACTCAATATAATTTCTAAAGCACTCTGGAAACTCAACAAAGCAGAAGAAAAGACATTTTGGAAAAGACGTCTGCTTCTATTTTAGACAGAACTGGACAGCAGGCTTGATATCCTGCATAAACATGAGCGTTTCGTAGTGAAACACAATCACAACACGCACACACACACACAGGCCGTTCTTCCCTTGAGATGGCAGATCCGAGCAAGCCATATGGAGCAGGCTGCATCTTGCTGGGCTCGCCTGACGACAGCCGAACAGCTTGGGCTGTACAGGAATGACAGCCTTCAGTTTTTTTCTTTTCCCAGGTTTTCCAAAACCTGCTTCTTTTGCTCTCTCTTACCCTCTTCGTTTTTCACAGAACTACCCCCTCTCTCTTCATAACCAAACAGATGGAATGAAGGACTAGCATCACATATTTAGCAAGCAAACACACTTATCTCCTGACAGCTCCATCCCGGTTTAACAATCTGCCTACATTCAAGCCTCTCCCTAAATTGTGCCACCTTAGCTGTTGCACTTGAGGGTCTAGAGTACACATATCAGGTGCACTGGGAATAGCAATAACGGAAGAGCGTACCCCTCGAACACAAGCTTTGGGCTAGCATGCGGCGGTTGCCAAAATAAAGACATAAAGGCGACATGAGGTTGCGTTGTCCTTTTTTCATTTCATTCCTAGCACAGTTGGAGGCCCAGCGCTTTACGCGTTCAGCTCTACTCCAGGCACCTCCTCCTACCCGTTCCTCCACAATCAGCAGACGTGCCGCACCAGGTGGCTGGACCGGAGAGACCGGGAGAAAAGAGCATCACAGCTTCTTAATTTAAAGTATTCAAATTCCTTGCGAGTGATTTTGATTAAGTCGGCCCACACATTCCCGTTCACGCTCAGCGGGTACTAACGAGACTTGGGCGGTGTGAAGGAGAAGGGGGGCTTCCTAGAGAGTAATGAACAGAAAAGCTCCGCACAAAGAGACTCAAAGTATCGATATTAGGTTGGGAAATAAAGTAGCTGTATCTAAGATAAGAATTAGAGTCTATTTGTCCACATCTGATTGCAGATCTCATGAGAGCTTTGAGTGTTCCTTGGCTAATAGTAAGATCTCTAACAAGTCATCGAACCTGTAGTATTGGATTAGCTTTCCCACAATTTCACGTTTTCGGTCAGCGCTGCCAATTGTTACAGTAATGAAAAATTGATTTGTTGTATAATCAGCCCGACTTGCTTGCGGGAAAACGTCCCTCTGCCCCGTCAGCCTATCACTGTTATCGATTCATTGGATTGACCCGATTGTGTTCTCTCTCATTCCCTGTCCTTCCCAGAGCAAGTAAAGATTTACTCATCTCGCGTTCCCTCCCTTATTTAGGCCCGTGAATGCGAGTCAATTGAGCGTTGTTGATGGAGGGGTTCTGCAAGAGGACAGAGCGAGGCTCCCGGTGTTGGGCTGTCATCCTCTTACCTGTTCGTCCTGTGCTTGTTTGTCATTTGTTTGACCGTTCGGACCCTCTGGACGAGCTGGAGGCCGCAGGGCAGCTGATGCGCCATGACTGAGTCGAACTCTAGTGAGAGGTACTGTCTCGCAGCTCAGTGGGGCCTGTCAGATCTCTTTAGGGATAAAGAAACGAAGGCGCCTCTTGCGCTCATGCTGAGTACACCTCACACCATGCAGCGCTGACTTAACGCCTGATATGGTGTTAAAAAAGGCCTGACATCTACAAGGTGCCTACAGGGTTGTTCATGGCACGCAATGCTGGCATCTTTTAATGCCGCTGTTAGTTTGTGTGCAAATGTAGGGTTTGAATGAATGTTTATGTATATATTTGTGTGTGTTATTCCCAGCCATCCAAGCAAGTGTGGTTCCTAACGGGGAGTGCAGGAATGCTGCATGGTTTAAAAAAGGGCTTTTACCAGCTGCTTGACCTCTCACCTTTGAGCCCTCCTGCAGATCTTCAGTTGTCCGGAGAGGTAACTTTTATTTGGGTGGCGAGGTAAGGATTTGTTGGGCATTGGTCGAGGCGTTTCTGATTCAACACTAAGCCTCGGAGAACACTGCACGTCCTTCATGGTCAGTTTGTAAGGTTGAACGCCAACAATCAGCTAGTGTTTCGATGCCTGTTTATGAGTGGTACTTTCATATGCAGACAGCGTATTCTCTGTTTCCTTTATCAGAATCTCGGCCTGCCCAAGTTGAGGATAACTACCCCTCTACCCCATTCCTGATGCTGCCCCAGTGAGTATGTGGGGTCACCTGATCTTTGACCCTTGCTCTTGTCCTACAATCCCTCTCTTGTGCAGCCCAGTCAGCGAGATTAGCAATATGGGAAAGCGGGACTGTGTTAGAGCTCCTGGGACTTCCTCCTCGCAGCTATTATAATGGCCGTAAAAAGTGGCCAGTTGTTATTCTGGAGCTGGGCTGCTGGAGGGAGGTGACAGACAGGAGACACAAACCCAAACCTGGCCATCTGTTTTCTGTCTTCAACACGTCTCTCTCACTCGCGTTCTCTCGGTTCAGCAGGCCGAGGGGAGGGAACCGCATCTACTCAGCCTAGTCATGAACCCAGGGACACTTACCTCACTCGCACACATTCGCCTCTGCCTCTGCGCCTTTTCTCCCGAGGCTCCAGTCGCGGTCATAATGTGATTATACACTCCTGCACCCACTCACCGCAGCGCTGTCATGTAATTACAGTGGTGAGGAGTCAACGTGCTTGAGCAAAATGCTTTTATTATGGTGAGTAAAGGGGTGAAAAAAGCTGAATTCCCTATTTGTTGCCACATCCGCCATTAGCGTGCTGCTCCTTGCAAATTCAGTGCAGACCCCGTCGAGTGGAGCATGTATAAACAAGGTGATGAATTGACCCTGGTGTTGTTAATTAGCACAATGAAGTTATTTCAGTTAATGGGACTAAGGGGGGCGCTGGCGTCCTTCAGGAAAGAGCTCTTAATCTGAACAGCTCCACTTGTGTAGTTCAGGTGCCATTTGTGCAAATGCAAACCCAACTACCTCTCAATACAGAGCAGGTTTGCTATAAACGCTAACCCTGTGTTTAGCTCCAAATACCAGGATGCACTGAATCCCACCGTCAATGCAAGACTGGAGCTTGCATGCATTCATGTTGAAATTCAGTGGTTCCTGCCACGGGAGCAGGATGTTGTCTGCAGCGTAAAGCGCTAACATCCTGCCTGCGGCAGTGTGGATACACCTAGCCTAAGTAGATGCACAGCACTGGAATGCTAATGCACCCCATCCACCCCACCTCAGGCTCCGCCGCCAATAACAGTGAGTGGCAGCATAATTGTCCACCTTTGAAAGGAACCATCCCATCCTCCAGAGCAGCCGAGTAATAGGTTGCCAGGTTCCCAAATAACTATTTATTTACATTGATTTGAATGATTCCATACTGCAATCCCGTAGCATCTCTGCGTAGCGGCTATTTACCCATCTAAGAAAAGTATTTCAATTTCCAGGAGGCACCTGAGCTTAATGTAATTTTGTTCCTCACTGGGGTCCGGGATATGAATGCGCGGCAATATTTCCGCCTCTAGGGCGGCCCTTGAAAAGCTCTTACTTGTGTCTTAAAGGGCAAGAATTGCATGTAGATGGCTTGGCGGGAATCCAAAACGTAACGTCATTCTTCTTTCAAGGACTAATACAGATCACAGCCAAGCCAGGTTTGTAATTAAATTGCCTTTTCTGAAAGGTACAGTTAAGCACGTCAAAGACTCAATGACCTGTCTTTTAGACAATATGTCCTACACTGAAAATAAGAAATATCCTAATGCTTAGGGTGGATTGTCTTTCCAAATCAGTGCACCGATAGGCTAACCAACTACGTCCTCAGTTTGATCGGGACACATTGAAGACTATTGCTATTGTTAGTCGGTTGCAGGTAGTAGTGGGGGAAGGGGGCATTCTCATTAAAGAGAGTATTTTATTGCTCAAAATGTGCACATGACTCCCTTTTAAATGTGTTTATTTATTTATTTATTTATTTATTTAACAGGGACAATGCAGTCAAACATAGGTACAAAGCAATTACTGCAACTGAAGCATGTAGAGTTTACAGCTAATGCTAATTTTCAACTCCTGTCCCTGTTTTAAAGGTTTATTTTATCCCTGTTTAGGACATAGCTGTTGGCGTCATAGCCAAGAAATACGAACTAAAATCCACAGAGCTTTGACTTCACGTGAGTGACTGCATTGCAGCATGTCTGTTCCTCTCACAGAAGTGAAAGGACTCTTGGATTTATCTCCGTCAAAGCGCAAAGGTCAAACGTGCCACCTGGTTTTCCCAGAATGACATATCAGCGTGAAGCAGCGCTCGCTTTGTTCTGATGCGCGCACATACAGTCCCTCCGTTCTGCTTGTACTCAAGACTGGAGAATTATGTAACGGCTGTTTGGAGAGGATATAGGAGAAAGACGTTTTCTTGGCAAAATCCCCCTCCCTGGTTCTCTTGCCTTTTTTTTTCTTTTTCTACCCCGTCACTGTTCTGCATCTTAAGTGGAGACAGCGCGACTCCTGCGTGTGTTATTTTTCATCAAACATTTCATCTCGGCTCAACGGCACATCTGCAGCGCAGGGAAAAGCTGTAGATCATCTCGCTGCCACTGTAAACAAACACAAAGGCAGGAGGCTTTGGTCACAGAAGACGTTGCTGTCTTCTCTCTGTGTCTCTGTGGATTGCAGCCATGACGGCAATGGCAGGTGTGTGCCTTGAAATGAGAGGCAATCACCCGATAATGCTGTGATTGTTATGCATCTGTGTGGAGTATTAGAGAGAGAGAGAGGATAGAACTGGCAAAACATTATTTACATAATGCTCCCTCAAATACATGCAAATGCATATGATTACTCAACATTGGCACAGTGTATGGCGAGGCTTTAGGATAAATCTCACAAAATCTGTCACGAACATGTCCTATTTATTCTTGTCACAAGTCAAATTTAACCCTTAAAGGGGACAAAATTGACTTTTATATGCCTTTATATATGAACATTATTATGTGTCCGCAGTGTGGGTGCACAACCACCCTATTGTGTTAAAAATCCATCCGTTTGTTATTGTCCCCTTAAATATGAAACCGTCTCTCAAAATGAGCCGTTCAGGAATGTGCTCCAATGTGACGTCACATGTGCTTAGGCTCCGCCCACGACTGCTGACAGACTCCGCCCTACTATCTTAGCCCCGCCCCTCAGTGAGAAGTTCACAGTCCGCCATGTTTATCTCATCAGAGCATTCAAATAAGACATGTATTCTTAATAAAGCTACTAAAGTTATTCAGTGGAGAGCAGTGAGTGTTGTTTGATTCATATTAACAGCAGATATAGCAGCAGGTACTGTATATTATCACTTTAACACACAGATCTAATACACACATGTGATTTCTTTCCTTGCTGTTTACGTTCACACGACTGTGTTTATGCGAACTTTGTGTGTTTTTGACAGTTTAAGCGCAATAAGATGTGAAGGAGAACTTCTGACACACAGCTTTCTGTGCGCGTGCTTCAGGTGTGTGTGTGTGTGTGTGTGCTCAGAAAACCATATAGCAGAAGTTTAGACTGATACGGCTTTAAAATAATAATAAACTTTCATGATGATGAAGAACTGATGAACGTCAGGTGAGTGTGATATAGATGATCATCTAAACCAAACTTAGATGTCAGCAGAGTACTCGAGGCACGAGCTGTACAGGCTCCGCCCTCTTCTGGAAAAGGGGGCGTGGTATAATCTCATTTGCATTTAAAGATACATGCACAAAAACAGCACATCTTTCCTTCCACTCAAAAATGGGCATTTACAACATGATCTGTGGGCTAGTTTGAGCTGAAACTTCACAGACACATTCTGAGGACGCCTGAGACTTATTATATCTTGTAGAAAGTTCTAAATCTAAATTTAAATCTTAATAAATAAGAAAATGTATATCACACATTGATCTAAACAAACTTGGGTTTTACTGTTTACTTTAAATGTCAACTATATGGTCAGAACTGAAATGGTGGTGGATTGTGAAAGCACCTGAATTTGATTGTGTGTGTTTTTTTGCAACACAGAGACAGACTCCGGCCTTTGTGTGCTTTTCAAAATGGCAGCTTGGACACCAAAGAGAGACACACACAAACTCAAGCCACCTGGACTACACAGTCAAATCTGGCGCTGACATGAAAGCCAGATGTGTGTGCGCTCGAACTCTCTCACTTCACTGCTGCGGACAGACATCTAAGTGTGTGTGACCGCAGGAGGAGTGTGTGTCCTTGATAATTGGACAGAATCAAGAGGCATTCAGAAGGGGCTCTGTTTAAAACGATGCCTGTAGCATACGGAGGGAGCGGCGCCATTACAAGGCACTCTTTAAGGGATATTACATTCGCTCGTAAATAGAAACGGCCGAGGCATTGTTTTACGAGACCCCTCTGAGGTCTTTTGTCTTGAATCTGGTTTTAAACCATCACGTTTTTAGTGTGTGTATAATCATCCGGCCTATTTTATTAGTGAAAAATCAGGCGCCCCTGTTCCTTTCCACTTTATTCTGGTGGTTCGGGATTGTCCGCAATGACACGTTACTCACTTTGTGCTTCATTTCACTTGGGTTCTAGTGAATGTAGAAGTGTAATTAGCTTTGAACGCTTGCGTAGAGTGCTAATTGCCCCTCATGCTAACTAAATCCTTCTTTCTGGGCACACTAATGGTGCGTCTACACCGGACGCGAATGACTTACATGTTAAGTCAATGCAGAGACGCAAAATGGCATTCTGCGGTGCGATTCGCGCGAATGAGGTGGCGCAAATGGCGCGATTCGCACGAATGAGACGGCGCGAATGGTGCAATTCGTGCGAATTGAGCATCGCATGAATCGCTCAAGTTGAAAAATTTGAACTTTGCCAGATATTTGCGCCGCGTTAACCAATCAGGAGCTTGCTCTAGTAGTGACAACAATGAGGAGAAAATCTGTATATTACTATCTGGTTCAGACAATATGATTATCACTGTGATAACATTAAATGACATGAAACACAACTCAGTCTTTTTTTGTTAAATGCAAGTTTATGTTTGATCAGTAATACAAAAGTATAAGTAAAAGGTATAATAAGCTATACATGAAATAAAGCAAACAATTCAGTCAAACATTCAAAGTCAGTGCTAGTCGGCTACAACTGTAACGTAAAGTTATAGCCTAAAAATAACAAAGTACTTCACTTTGCCCTCAGCCTAAACGATTTGCCAGGGAACAAATTATAGATCCATGAGACCAAAGATCGGCCGTTACATCTACACAAGACGAATTATAGCTGGAGACGCCACAGAGACATCAGAGCCAGCGGCAGACGGCAGAAGGACTGGCCGAGGAAAGGCTGCTCTCGCCGGGGTTAATGAGCGCTGAGCGCCGCTGACCCACTGGAGCTCACAACTCCGTAAACGCCAGATAAAATGTTCAAATAGGCGCTCTCTTTATAAATAAACCACAGATTTGAGCTTTAAACAACTACATTATCGCCTGAAAAAGTCTTAAAACTACGTTTTGTCACACATTAACAGTAGATTTTAAGACGAGCCGCTGGCAGAAGCCCCTCCCATGAGGCGAATTCACATCTGTTGTGAAGCGAATTTCACACGCGAATGAAGCGAGTAAACTCAAAATGTTCAAGCGTAGACCTTCAATCGCGTCAATCGCGTCCGGTGTGAACGCCACATAACATTCATTGGCTTCGAATGCTCCCGGATGTTGTTCCTTTTGAGTCAAAGACGACTGAGAATTGCAGATAGTGTGGCATCTTTGCTTCACTTCGGGTTCTTTAGCCAATGTAGAAGTGCAAATGGCATGTTAGCTTCATGCGCATGCTAACTTTGCAAAATCTTCCTTTGTAGGCATGCTAACAGCATTAGTTGGTTTCGAAATTTGCAGATAGTGCTAGCATGATGTCGTCTATGATATATTGTTCCTTTTGAGTGACTTAAGAGGTTACAGGAACGTTGCAGACAAGTTGTAGCGCAACGTCTTTGCAAGCACGCCCGATTGCGCCGCTATCAGTGGTTTGATCTCTATATTGAGGAACGCTCTCTGGGGCGCTTAATTGGGAGTTTTAATTGGACGTTCGCCATGGTTTCTTCCTTCCATTTCCCTCACACAGACTCACTGGGGACTCCAATCTGGCTTCCTCCTCTGATTACCCAGCTTTGAAAATCACACACACACACACACACCATCGTCCTCCCAGTTGTTACGCAGCTGCATCTGTTTCTTTTCCAAACGTCTGCACGGTAGTTTCTTCGCCGGTGTGTCCCGCGTTCCTGCATCGCTCTGCAAAAGCCGGGACGAACTACTCCATGTACACGTGCACATAAACTCTCTGTCTGCGTTTCCCGGGAGGATAAACAGCACTGCGGATTTCATAATCATCACTCACGTTAATGCGAACGCATTTAATGCGGCATCCTCAGCCATGGGTTGTACTTGTACCGTCCGAATGTTTAAGACTCGACATTCATTTAGGAGATGTTTTGATATTGTGTGCTGCAACGTAGACGTGCTTGCTGCATTTTAACACGCCTGTTATTTCTGCAACCGCAGGGCAAGCATCTTTTCCTGTACCCCAGTTTGATGGTTTCAAATGCCAGATCTTTCAATCTTTCTCTCTCTTTTCAGTGCTGAATCCAACATGTTAGCATTAATAATGCATGGAAACGTGCTGGAATAGGAAGCCAGCCAGTCATGAGCGCAGCCCTGATTACATCTGACTGCTGGTGCTCTCCATTAAAAGGAAAACACACAATCATACAGCATATTGGCAAAGATGGGGAGATAGAGGGACACATAAATGCACGTCTCGAGAGACGCTCGACTCACTGCGAGTGGTTGCATTGCTGGCATATAAAGGCATGTTTAAGAAATCCTGTATTATTTGCATGTTTCAAATATTAGTGTTACTTTGGAGGCACCAAAACTTGTTCTAAATCCGTTTTGCATGCCAAAACACAATGGGATGATGCAAAAGTTTGTTGCGTTGCTGTGCTTGTAGTGTCGTTCCCCAACAAGTCCATAACATTGGCCTCCCCGTACAGCTCCATTATTCATACACACTGGTCCTTGTGCATATTGCATGATAGTGCGGTCGAAATGAGCCTTTTTTCCCTGCCTTTGAGAACTAGCCAAGGTGGTGGTGCTGTCGAAATGAGTCAGAAATGAGTTTGAAATGAGTTCGACAGTGCTCGAAATGTCGAAATGATGGTGCGGTCGAAATGAGCATCTTTTCCCTGCCTTTGAGGCCAAGGCTATATTCTGTTGTGAAAAACAATATTTCACACCAAAACTGTGGCTGCATCTATTAGGGCATCATGGACCGTCCATTTGTTTCTTTTTAATGTCTTGATGCAATGAAACTCGCAGATGTGGTGAATGCGAGCTACTTTAGGAGTCGGTGGCCAGCGTATTAGTAAATCAGCGTGGACGTATTCCTCCTCTTCGTCTGGGTATGCCGTGCCCGCTTTGGCCCTTTGGTTGTCGAATCCCTCGACTGACGCTTTCAATTGTTTATGTGGGGCGGAATTTCAAGTGTCGCCATGCAGGTTGACAGGAAACCCCAAGCTGACAAGCCAGCTGTCACTAGGTCCTCACTCGCGCATTATGACTTCCAGGCTCTGTGGAAACGTAACACGCTGCACAAATAACGGTGCAGACTGACTCGGCGTGTGTATGTGATGACTGCGTTATTGTGTCGAAGACACAAAGGACTTATTATTAAAGTTTGAAGTGTCTCACGTGCCCTCTGGGGAGAAGAACAAGAGAGTTGTGTCGGCACCCACAGTCACGATCGTGGCCTTTTGACAGTTTGCTGATGAAGCGTTACAAAGTCCTTTTTGGGAGTTTTTTTGGGGGAAATGTCATTACATTTACAGTTATTATACATATTTTTACTTTAAATATACTGTATACAAAGATATTCAAACAAAATCCATATTATAAGAAATATATTTATTTTTATTGTCCATTCATCGAACGATTAAGAAAACAATTTTTACAATTATGTCCATATTGGGCGATATTGTTTAATTATGCTTGTTAATTTCCCATATTTTTTACATTTTAAATGACATTTTCCATCTAACACTCACTTATACATTTAAAATTCGTAACACTTTTGAATGTAATCTTTAGCTAATCTTATTTTTTGTACATTATACATTATAATGTTGTGATGCCTAAATTCACTTGGAGCATTTAGTGTTTTTTGTCTAATTTATTTAGAAATGTATCAGTTCATTTTGTATTTATATAATATTTTATACACTATTATAAAAATATGTTTATTAAGAATGCACAATGTGTCAGTACCATGTCTATGAACATATTATTATTATCAATAATTACATTTTATTATTTATCCATATTGGCCGATATTGGATATTTTATTATACATGCTCATTTTTTCCTATTTTTCCAGTTAATTCAATTACATTTCCTGTAATTTAACACTCACCTCATTTAATTTTTTCAAATGATTCTTTATTATTTTATTATTTTAAATGAATTTACTTGTAGCATTTAGCGCTTTACGTCTAATTTATTTATTTAAACATGAAATATTGGCCATTTGCCGGTCTGTTTAGTAGTTCCTTGACTTCCACTGTTGGTCCTCCACCAGATCCCGAGGGCACAAATTAAAAAAGTGCCAGCTTGGACTCCGGCTTGTTTGAACACCCTTATTGAGTCACACAGGCCTGGAGGTTCGTCTACAGAAGACACAGTCACTCTTTAGATTTGCAGTGCTTCATGTCAACATCTCTTTCATTCTCGACGTGAGTGAGTGCTTCCGAAAGCAACTACACGTGTTTGTGCGTCTCTTGCCATCTTGCCATCTGATGTTCTTGCCATCTTTAATTAAATGGTGTACAAGCACATTCGCCGGGTTTCCGCCCCGCCTGTGTGAGAAAACACAGCAACCCGCGAGTCGACTCCCGAGGCAAAGAGTGGTGACGGGGGGATTAATCGCAATTTGGCTAAAACAAAGAGACGCCGTCTGAAATATTGATGAGTGTCTTGGTAATTACAAGATGGGCGGATAAGTAAATAATGACGAGATCCAGCGATAATGCCTGACTAATTATGAGTTGTGTAAAAGTGAAATTGGGAGTCTGTGAACAGGCTCAAAGTGAACGTTGTGGTAAAGCTTGTGAATGAGTTGACGGGTGAAACTAACATACTGGTGTTTATCTCGCCTGTCAGCGAATGCCATTGCTCATCAGGATTCTTCTGTTTTGTCTCCTACAGAGTGCCAAACGTCCAGTGTGCCGACCCCTCGTCTCCAGCCTGTGGGGCCGCGGCTCTCCAGCCAGGTCAAAGGTCATCTGCGACATGATGCCAGCCGGCCACCTGCCCATCCTGCTCTCCCTGAGTGCCCTGCTGCTGTCTCCGCTGCTCACCGGCTCCCTGGCCTTATGTAAGTAAACTAAGATGAAACTCAAGCTTAAAAGTGGAAGCCTCAAGTGTCTTAAAAGTCTATAAGTAATAGAAGAGTAAGTGCTATGAAAATGTTAATGGTTCAACATCGACATAGTACCATTGTAGGCCTACTATTGGCAGATCCAGTGTTTAAGGACGGCCATTTGGAGTTGACATCGATGTAGTACCATTGCAAGCCTACTATTGGCAGATTCAGTGGTTGAGGGCAGCCAATGTTGTGTTGACATAGATGTAGTACCATTGCAGACCCACTATTGGCAGTTCCGGTGTTTGAGTCAAGATCAATGTAGTTCCATTGCAGGCCTACTATTGGCAGTTCCTGTGTTTAAGGACGGCCATTTTGAGTTGACATCGATGTAGTACCATTTCAAGCCTACTATTGGCAGATTCAGTGGTTGAGGATGGCCATTTTGTGTCAACATCAATGTAGTACCATTGCAGATCCACTATTGGCAGATCCAGTGGTTGAGGTCGGTCATTTTGAGACGACATCAACGTAGTTTCATTGCAGGCCTACTATCGGCAGAGCCATTGTGTTGAGGGCAGCCATTTTGGGTCAACATCAACGTAGTACCATTGCAAGCCTACTATTGGCAGTTCCTGTGTTTGAGGTCGGCCATTTTGAGTCAACATCAATGTAGTACCATTGCAGGCTTACTATCGGCAGAGCCATTGTGTTGAAGTCGGACATTTTGAGTCGACATCAATGTAGTTTCATTGCAGGCCTACTATCGGCAGAGCCATTGTGTTGAGGGCAGCCATTTTGGGTCAACATCAACGTAGTACCATTGCAAGCCTACTATTGGCAGTTCCAGTGTTTGAGGTCGGCCATTTTGAGTCGACATCAATGTAGTACCATTGCAGGCCTACTATCGGCAGAGCCATTGTGTTGAGGGCGGCCATTTTGTGTCAACATCAATGTAATACTATTGCAAGCCTACTATTGGCAGTTCCAGTGTTTGAGGTCGGCCTTTTTGAGTCGACATCAATGTAGTACCATTGCAGGCCTACTATCGGCTGAGCCATTGTGTTGAGGGCGGCCTTTTTGGGTCAACATCAATGTAATACCATCGCAAGCCTACTATTGGCAGATCAAGTGGTTGAGGGCAGCCATTTTGGGTCTACATCATAGTCCTGGATTCTTTTTGCTAACTCTTGCGTCAAACTGTAGGACCACTCATATGCGCATTTGTGGGAAGTTCTGTCATGGCTGAGTGGCTGGTTTATTGGCGCACAATTCAAAGAAACTCGCCCGCTTGAATACTGAGGTGCAGGATTGTGTACTATTGTGTGTGTGCAGTGTGAACAATCGGCTATTGTTCAGACGACTCATGGACTAGTTTTGAAAGAGTATAGTTTCGCACATTCGCAGTTTCAAGGCTGTTTCATGATCATCGGGGAGGGGGGGGGAACGAAACGCTGTGTGAGTTTAAGGATCCCCCGTACACGTAGAGACGTGAAGCGCAAGATCACTGTTTATCGGATTATTCCGTCTCTCTTTTCCCGTGCATATCTCTTCATCAGACGGATCGGGGCCTGCGCTGTCTTTTAATTTCCAAGGCTCGAAGTCAGGATTTGTTCTGCACCATTTCTCCCCTAAGATGGGTTTAGAGACGCATTAGGGAAACAAAACAAAGAGTCAAATGAAGTAAAGAGGGGCGAGTGCGGGATGAAAGCGGAGGTAAAGCCTCCCCCTACTGCTTTCAAGACTAAAATAGGTGTAATTCAAGCGCCGCCTGAGAGATAACGTGAGAATGGGCCACTGTCAGATACGCCACGTCTTTGTGTGCCCGACATTGTTCTGTTCTCCTATTTGTTGGTTTTGAAGGACGACCCAGAAGAGAAGGCAACATACGTCTAATGCCTTCACTTATTTCAAAAAATGGCTAGATGTTCTCCAAAAATGAGTTAAAAAGACATTTTTAACATAGTTGGGACATGCAAAAACAGTGCAAGATCTCTTCTTTAGCCTCCATTTGGTGTCCGTTTATGCTCAGTGTAGTCTAGGAGAAACAATTGAGATGTTAACGAAACCACATTTGTGTTTTCTTTAATAAGCGATGCCTTTCTTACGACGTTAGGGTGTATAATCTCTCACTATCAGGCTCTGTTTTTTAATCATGACACCCTCAACAGTGCTCCCCGTGTCTGTGTGCGGGTCTGTGTGATTCAGATGTTTACTAGGCAGTGCACATCGTCCCAGAGCTCTAATCACTCCATCCCCCCTCAAACCCCCCGGCCGCCGAGACCCTCCGCACGCCGCCGTCTGATTGGCTGCGATGTCGTCTGCTGTACTCTCACAGGCTCTGATCGCTAATTACTGTCTTGACAGGTTGTCGCATGGCACAGCCGGCTGAACGGGGGACATTTTGTTGTTGTTCTTGTGTCGTTTTCAGTGTTGGAGAAGCTTTGGAACTAATTTGTGACGTTTCCTGCAAATGGAAAGTTGTTGCGCTAGAGTTAAGATACTATTTTGGAAATGTCGTTAGCACTTAGATGCTAAAAGGTAGCAGTTGCACTTAAAGTTGCGAATAAAAATAACTGATTAGTTTAAATTAACTGTTCACTATTAGACCTAATGCATGAGCGTTTGAGAACAGTCAAGCTACTTTTTGAATTAGCATAAAGATATTAAAAGTTAGCATTAGCAGTTAACATCAGTTGCACTTAAAATTACGAATAAAAATAACTGATTAGTTTAAATTAACTGTTTTAGCTGTTCACTATTAGACCTAATGCATGAGAATTTGAGAACAGTCGAGCTACTTTTTGAATTAGCTTAAAGATATTAAAAGTTAGCATTAGCAGTTAACATCAGTTGCACTTAAAGTTCGAATAAAAATAACTGATTAGTTTAAATTAACTGTTCACTATTAGACCTAATGCATGAGAATTTGAGAACAGTCGAGCTACTTTTTGAATTAGCTTAAAGATATTAAAAGTTAGCATTAGCAGTTAACATCAGTTGCACTTAAAGTTCGAATAAAAATAACTGATTAGTTTAAATTAGACCTAATGCATGAGCGTTTGAGAACAGTCAAGCTACTTTTTGAATTAGCTTAAAGATATTAAAAGTTAGCATTAGCAGTTAACATC
>NC_137120.1:4855805-4895805 GCF_949357685.1 Gobio gobio
ATTCAAGAGATTTGTTCAAAAACACTGATTCATCCAGTAATGAAACAAGTGAAGTATTTATGAGTGAGTCATTGAATCATTCATTCAAGAGATTTGTTCAAAAACGCTGATTCATCCAGTAATGAAACGAGTGATGTATTTATGAGTCATTGAATCATTCATTCAAGAGATTCATAAATAAACACTGATTCATCCAGTAATGAAACGAGTTAAGTCTTCATGAGTGAGTCATTGAATCATTCATTCAAGGGATTTGTTCAAAAACACTGATTCATCCAGTAATGAAACGTGTGAAGTATTTATGACTGAGTCATTGAATTATTCATTTAAGAGATTTGTACAAAAACACTGATTCATCCAGTAATTAAATGAGTGAAGTGTTCACGAGTGTGTTATTGAATCATTCATTCAAGAGATTTGTTCAAAAACAGTGATTCATCCAGTAATGAAACGAGTGAAGTATTTATGAGTCATTGAATCATTAATTTAAGAGATTCGTACAAAAACACTGATTAATCCAGTAATGAAACGAGTGAAGTCTTTATGAGAGAGTCATTAAATCATTCATTCAAGAGATTCGTACAAAAACACTGATTCATCCAGTAATGAAACGAGTGAAGTCTTTATGAGTGAGTCATTGAATCATTCATTCAAGAGATTCATTCAAAAACATTGATTCATCCAGTAATGAAACAAGTGAAGTATTTATGAGTGAGTCATTGAATCATTCATTCAAGAGATTTGTTCAAAAACGCTGATTCATCCAGTAATGAAACGAGTGATGTATTTATGAGTCATTGAATCATTCATTCAAGAGATTCATAAATAAACACTGATTCATCCAGTAATGAAACGAGTGAAGTCTTCATGAGTGAGTCATTGAATCATTCATTCAAGGGATTTGTTCAAAAACACTGATTCATCCAGTAATGAAACGTGTGAAGTATTTATGACTGAGTCATTGAATTATTCATTTAAGAGATTTGTACAAAAACACTGATTCATCCAGTAATTAAATGAGTGAAGTGTTCACGAGTGTGTTATTGAATCATTCATTCAAGAGATTTGTTCAAAAACAGTGATTCATCCAGTAATGAAACGAGTGAAGTATTTATGAGTCATTGAATCATTAATTTAAGAGATTTGTACATAAACACTGATTCATCCAGTAATGAAACAAGTGAAGTCTTTATGAGTGAGTCATTGCATTATTCATTCAAGAGATTTGTACAAAAACGCTGATTCATCCAGTAATTAAATGAGTGAAGTGTTCACAAGTGTGTTATTGAATCATTAATTCAAGAGATTTGTTCAAAAACACTGATTCATCCAGTAATGAAACAAGTGAAGTATTTATGAGTGAGTCATTGAATCATTCATTTAAGAGATTTGTTCAAAAACACTGATTCATCCAGTAATGAAACAAGTGAAGTATTTATGAGTGAGTCATTGAATCATTCATTCAAGAGATTCATTGAAAACATTTATTCATCCAGTAATGAAATTAGTGAAGTCTTTATGAGTGAGTCATTGAATCATTCATTCAAGAGATTTGTTCAAAAACACTGATTCATCCAGTAATGAAACGAGTGAAGTATTTATTAGTGAGTCAGTGAATCATTCATTCAAGAGATTTGTTCAAAAATGCTGATTTATCCAGTAATGAAATTAGTGAAGTATTTATGAGTGAGTCATTGAATCATTCATTCAAGAGATTCATTGAAAACATTTATTCATCCAGTAATGAAATGAGTGAAGTCTTTATGAGTGAGTCATTGAATCATTCATTCAAGAGATTCGTACAAAAACACTGATTCATCCAGTAATGAAACAAGTGAAGTCTTTATGAGTGAGTCATTAAATCATTCATTCAAGAGATTCGTACAAAAACACTGATTAATCCAGTAATGAAACAAGTGAAGTATTCATGAATCATTGAATCTTTCATTCAAGACATTCGTTTAGTTAGCTTAGGTGAATATTCAAGCATATATTGTCATAATTGGTGCTCCAATTTGCACTAATGGTGTAGATTTCCTCCATTTTAGATTCACAATGGAAAGAGCTTACTTATTTCCCCCCCGATCATTATGTGCTTGCAGTTCAAACGCAAATAACGTCACAATTAAAGATGTGGACGCTAAAGGTGCAGATTTCCGTATGAATAAGTACGAATGAGATTTCAGACTTTCTGTCTCTCATGCAAATCTATCGCGTGACTTCAGGAGACGTGGAATATAGTGCGCAAGACTAGTTTTGATCTCTCTAGGCTTTCATTGTATGGAAAAGAGCGTCAAAAGATCATCTTTCATGTTCACCAGAAGGCTGTAGACACGAGGGTGTGTAAATGCCGGCGTTTTCGTGCCCTTGACCAGCAGACGGCGCCTCGTGGATCGCCTCACCTCCACCTGACGCACACACACACACACACACTTCCCTGAGCAGCTCAGATTAATCACCGAGCAGATTAGCAGGCTCGGATTTGCTGAATGTCAAAAATGATTATTGCATGTCACCTCTGTGATCCCGCATCAGCGGCTGAGCCCTTCGCCCGAGTCCCACAGATTGAAAAGACTTTCTTTGTGGCTCCAGGATCAGTTTTGCAAGCACGTTTGGGTTGATTTCTGCTTTAAGAGAAGGAATAAACCGTTCCTCAACAGCCCTTTGACTGTATTACATGTCCTGAGGTGAATAGTTGATGATTTTGATCGTTGAAGTTTGTTTATTGTTCTAATCTGCATAATTGATGTCACGGCTACAATTAAAAGCGGTCAGCCGTTGAACGGAAGCCTGACTGACGTAATGATGTTGTTCGTGTTGTCTTTATTCGGCAGTTTGTGGGGTTTAGGCTTTTATAGTTTCATCATGATCTCCTTGCGGAATCAGGCGTTGGAGATGTGAGATTCCCACGGCCCGTGCCGTCCCCTCCGAGGTCTTTCACCCTCGGGCGATCGCAGGTGTCCGTTTTTACGAGGCCTGTCAACAAGTACCAATCGCCCGCGGACGCTGCAAATCACATTAGATTGTTGCAATTTCCTCCTCGTCTCAGTTGCAAAATTGGCCTTATTGTTAAAGTTAATTTCCTAAAGCTCTCAGTAGACTTTGACTTGCTCACCCCGCACCTGCTAAAGATTTCCTTCTCCAGACTTCTGCAGAAAAACGCGGCTCATTGGGGTCGGCTTGAAGCATCATAATCAGCGGTAATTGTAGTAATATGACTGGAGAATTGTGGGAAGTGGACAAGCACAGCGGGCGAAACTTCCTGTTGTTGAGCGTCTTTATGAGCCATTTAATCCTCTTTTTTTCCATCCTTTAAAAAAAAATCTAAATAGACACGAGACAATGTTTGACATGCAGATAAGAGATGCACTGAGCTGATGATGATAATAATAATAATAATAATAATAATAATAATAAGCAAAAGTCCCTAATTGTGCGCCACTAAATCTCATTCAATAATTGAGATGTTTCTTATATCTTGCTTATTTCTTTTAAAACTGAACAGTCATTGTATTAAAGAAACCGGTGCAGATCAGTTTATTTATTTTGTCATTATTATTATTATTATTATTATTATTTAAAAAATGTAATTACTTTTTAAGACTGAAATCTCATTGTATTAAAGAAACCAGTGCATTTTATTTTATTAGTTATGTTATGTGTTATAAGTTATGTTATAAGTTGTTATATGTTGTATGTTATGATGTTGTGTTATGTTATGTTACTTGATGTACATTATATTGTTACGTTATGTTATGTTGCATTATGTGTTACGTTACGTGTTATGTTACGTTGTGTTGTGTTATGTTGTCATGTTACTTATGTTGAGTTATGTTGTTACGTTACGTGTCGTGTTATGTTGTGTTGTTACGTGTTGTGTTATGTTATTACGTTACTTGTTATGTGTTATGTTATATTACGTGTTATGTTACATGTTATGTTGTGTTGTTACGTGTTATTTTGTTGTGTTATGTTGTTACGTTATGTGTTATGTTGTTACGTTACTTGTTATGTGTTATGTTATATTACGTGTTGTTATGTTACATGTTATGTTGTGTTGTTACGTGTTATTTTGTTGTGTTGTGTTGTTACGTTATGTGTTATGTTGTTACGTTACGTGTTATGTTATGTTGTTGTGTTGTTGTTACATTGTGTTTTATGTGTTGATAAGTTACGTGTTATGTTGTTGTGTTGTTACGTTACGTGTTATGTTGTTGTGTTGTTACATTACATTTTATGTGTTGTTACGTTACGTGTTATGTTATGTTGTTGTGTTGTTACGTTACTTGTTGTTATGTTGTTACGTTACGTGTTATGTTGTTATGTTGTTATGTTGTTGTGTTGTTATGTTGTTGTGTTGTGTTGTTACATTGCGTTTTATGTGTTGTTACGTTACATGTTATGTTATGTTGTTGTGTTGTTACGTTAATAATTATGTTATGTTGTTACGTTACGTGTTATGTCATGTTACGTTACTTGTTATATGTTATGTTGTTACGTGTTATGTCATGTTACGTTACTTGTTATATATGTTGTTATGTTACGTGTCGTGTTATGTCGTTACGTTACATGTTAGGTTATGTTGTTGTTACGTTACGTTACGTGGTATGTTGTTGTGTTATTACGTTACGTGTTATGTTGTTGTGTTGTGTTGTTACATTGCGTTTTATGAGTTGTTACGTTATGTGTTATGTTGTTGTGTTATTACGTTATGTTATGTTATGTTACGTGTTATGTTATGTTGTTGTGTTATGTTATGTTATGTTACGTGTTATGTGTTGCTTTCTGTTATGTTATGTTATTTTATGTTTTGGTATGTGTTTTATATGATATGTTCTTATGTTATGATGTTAAAGCCATTATTTATTAGAGACCGGTGTGTTAGTCCCAAATGGCGGTGTCATGCTCGGCTGTATAAGCCCCGAATGACCTGCTTCATGATGACCTCATGAAAACATCTGCACAAAAACACATTTGACCTTCACTGCCAGCTGTTTGGAAATCATCTTTGAGTTGATTTAGTTGCTCACAGATGCCCCACCACAACTGTGCTCCGCGTTATGCCGTATAACTAGATATTTATATCGTGTTTTTTTCTTCGGGTCCTGGTTTGGGGCTGTTAGTCTTCTGCATATTCTTTTGCTAGTGAGAGACGTGTGTTTCCATAGCGATGTCTGAAGTCAGATCTGTTGACCGATAGGCATGTTGGTTTCCTCTGGCCGGAGAGAGCAGGAGAGAGTCCAATTGGGAGGATGAACCGCAGTCGGCCTGAAGTCAGCCGAGCACACGGCCACAAATCTCTGTGTTCAAGCAGGCGAAGCTAAACCTGCGGCAGGCCTTTCGCTCTCTGTCAGACTCTCGCCAGGACTTTCTCTTCTAGTTTCACTCGTTTGCTCGACTTTCGGTTAAGTCTACAACACCTCTTTTTGCTGTGAAGCGAAAGATGAGAGAACCTCTACACACTTTCGGTCTGGTTGGTATAAGAGCAGGTGCTTGGCTTGTATGTAGATGTTGGTTTAGAGGCGAAGCATTACAGATGTTTAGGCCAAAACATTGATTTCTCAAATTACAGCCACTTAGGACATTATCCGGCACTGGGTTCCCCGTAATTGCCTTTTTGAGAGGTAAAGTACGTATGATACAGAAATGTGCCTTTTACCCTTACAAATAAGCCTCAATCAGCGGTTGAAAGGTGGCTATTTTAAAAAAGATGGGCGACAAGTGATGCTCTCTCCCCTTCCCTAAAACGCCCCTGATGGGCTGCCATTTTTTAAATTCTCAGCATAATGGAGCCGTGTTTTATAAGCCTCGGAAGGGTTTTTTTCTTCTCCGTTGATTATGGTTAGTCATGTCACCCCGAGCCTCAGTAAATGGAGGCGGCAGAATTGTGTTATTGGAAGTGTTTCGGGAGTCCTAACGCGAGCATGTGAGAAAGACAAGTGTGTTCTGACCTACGACGTGGAAATATTGTACGTGTACACTCACCTAAAGGATTATTAGGAACACCTGTTCAATTTCTCTTAATTGTCTAATCAACCAATCACATGGCAGTTGCTTCAATGCATTTAGGGGTGTGGTCCTGGTCAAGACAATCTCCTGAACTCCAAACTGAATGTCAGAATGGGAAAGAAAGGGGATTTAAGCAATTTTGAGCGTGGCATGGTTGTTGGTGCCGGATGGGCCGGTCTGAGTATTTCACAATCTGCTCAGTTACTGGGATTTTCACGCACAACCATTTCTAGGGTTTACAAAGAATGGTGTGAAAAGGGAAAAACATCCAGTATGCGGCAGTCCTGTGGGCGAAAATGCCTTGTTGATGCTGGAGGTCAGAGGAGAATGGGCCGACTGATTCAAGCTGATAGAAGAGCAACTTTGACTGAAATAACCACTCGTTACAACCGAGGTATGCAGCAAAGCATTTGTGAAGCCACAACACTCACAACCTTGAGGCGGATGGGCTACAACAGCAGAAGACCCCACCGGGTACCACTCATCTCCACTACAAATAGGAAAAAGAGGCTACAATTTGCACGAGCTCGCCAAAATTGGACAGTTGAAGACTGGAAAAATGTTGCCTGGTCTGATGAGTCTGAATTTCTGTTGAGACATTCAGATGGTAGAGTCAGAATTTGGCGTAAACAGAATGAGAACATGGATCCATCATGCCTTGTTACCACTGTGCAGGCTGGTGGTGGTGGTTTAATGGTGTGGGGGATGTTTTCTTGGCACACTTTAGGCCCCTTAGTGCCAATTGGGCGTCGTTTAAATGCCACGGCCTACCTGAGCATTGTTTCTGACCATGTCCATCCCTTTATGACCACCATGTCCCCATCCTCTGATGGCTACTTCCAGCAGGATAATGCACCATGTCACAAAGCTCCAATCATTTCAAATTGGTTTCTTGAACATGACAATGAGTTCACTGGACTAAAATGGCCCCCACAGTCACCAGATCTCAACCCGATCTTTGGGATGTGGTGGAACTGGAGCTTCGTGCCCTGGATGTGCATCCCACAAATCTCCATCAACTGCAAGATGCTATCCTATCAATATGGGCCAACATTTCTAAAGAATGCTTTCAGCACCTTGTTGAATCAATGCCACGTAGAATTAAAGGGTTAGTTCACCCAAAAATGAAAATTCTGTCATTAATTACTTACCCTCATGTCGTTCGACACCCGTAAGACCTCCGTTCATCTTCGGAACAGAAATGAAGATATTTTAGTTGAAATCTGATGGCTCTGAAAGGCCTCCATTGGCACAATGGCACTTTACACTCTCAAGACCCTTAAAAGGTACTAAAGACGTCGTTACAAAGTCCATCTCACTACAGTGGTTCTACAATAACTTTATGAATTGGCGAGAATAGTTTTTGTGCGCAAAAAAACCCTAAATAACGACTTATATAGTGATGACGATTTCAAAACACGGCCTCATGAAGCTTCGAAGCGTTATGAATCAGTGAGTCGAATCATGATTCTGATCGCGTGTCAAACTGCCAAACTGCTGAAATTTGCCGATTCAAACCGCTGATTCGACTCATTGATTCATAACGCTTCGAAGCTTCATGATGCCGTGTTTTGAAATCGTCATCACTATGTAAGTCGTTATTTAGGGTTTTTTTGCGCACAAAAACTATTGTCGCCGAGTCATAAAGTTATTGTAGAACCACTGTAGTGAGATGGACTTTGTAACGACGTCTTTAGTACCTTTTAAGGGTCTTGAGAGTGTAAAGTGCCATTGTGCCAATGGAGGACTTTCAGAGCCATCAGATTTCAACTAAAATATCTTCATTTGTGTTCCGAAGATGAACGGAGGTCTTACGGGTGTCGAACGACATGAGGGTAAGTAATTAATGACAGAATTTTCATTTTTGGGGGACTAACCCTTTAAGGCAGTTCTGAAGGAGAAAGGGGGGTCAAACACAGTATTAGTCTGGTGTTCCTAATAATCCTTTAGGTAAGTGTATATCACTGTTTGTTCTATGCTTTGTTTGTGCCATCAGGAAAATGAAAAAGCTGTTAATGTGGTATTGTTTCACCTTCATGGCGTGTTTGTACTGTAAACAGAAGTAAGTCTCGGCGAGTGGAAAGGTTAATTGTGCGAGTGATCCTCTTTGTCTCGTGAAGTAGCGCGGCTCGTCAAAGCTTCTCTATTACACTCACAAGCTCTCGTCAGACGCGGCTGTCAGAAAATCCATAACTGACTGCGCTGTGGGCCGTCACATGTGGCCGCTAACGGTCACGTCTGAAGCGTCGATACGCGGCCGGCGGGAATGTGTGACCTCGAGCCACACAGACGCTGAACACCGCGGAGGTTAAACTATAGGGAGCCAGTCAATCCATCACTCACGGCTGGTTTTTCTGCCCTTCGTCCTGTGGTATTGAGCTGAACGATTACTCGTTAAAAGATCGCGATCTCTATTCAAACACCCACACAATCTCATTCCTAAATGACAATGATTGGCCTGCGTCTAATAAACCTTTGACAAAATCACACCGGACCATTCAGATCTGTGTTTGAAAACCATACAGCAAAAACTCATTTCCGGGAGATGGCACAACAACCCCTAACCCCTTATTACGCCTTTATTATAGGCGTACTATTAAGTTCATTATTAAATTCAATTCATGTGATTAAAAATGTATAGTTCGGATATAAACACTGATGTCTATGGAACGATTGTGTCGATTACATTGTTACACCAGTAGGTGGCGACAAGTGACTGTTAAAATGTGTATTTTTCATTGAGTCATTTATTCAAGAGATTCGTTCATAAACGCTGATTCATCCATTAATGAAACGAATGAAGTATTTATGAGTGAGTCATTGAATCATTCATTCAAGAGATTTGTTCAAAAACACTGATTCATCCAGTAATGAAACGAGTGAAGTATTTATTAGTGAGTCATTGCTTCATTCACTCAAGAGATTAATTGAAAACGCTGATTCATCCAGTAATGAAACAAGTGAAGTATGTATGAGGGAGTCATTGAATCATTCACTCAAGAGATTTGTTCATAAATGCTGATTCATCCAGTAATGATACGAGTGAAGTATTTATGAGTGAGTTATTGAATCATTCATCCAAGAGATTTGTTTAAAAACACTGATTCATCCAGTAATGAAACAAGTGAAGTATTTATGAGTGAGTCATTGAATCATTCACTGAAGAGATTCATTGAAAATGCTGATTCACCCAATAATGAAACTAATGAAGTATTTATTAGTGAGTCATTGAATCATTCATTCAAGATATTCATTGAAAACGCTGATTCATCCAGTAATGAAACGAGTGAAGTCTTTGAGTGAGTCATTGAATCATTCATTCAAGAGATTAGTTCAAAAACATTGATTCATCCAGTAATAAAACAAGTGAAGTATTTATAAGTAAGTAATTGAATCATTCATTCAAGAGATTCATTGAAAACGCTGATTGCTCCAGTAATAAAACAAGTGAAGTATTTATGAGTGAGTCATTGAATCATTCATCCAAGAGATTCGTTCAAAAACACTAAATTCATCAGGTAATGAAACAAGTGAAATATGTATGAGTGAGTCATTGAATCATTCATCCAAGAAATTTGTTCAAAAACACTGATTCATCCAGTAATGAAACAAGTTAAGTATTTTTTACTGAGTTATTGAATCATTCATTCAAGAGATTCATTGAAAACGCTGATTCATCTAGTAATAAAACAAGTGAAGTATTTATGAGTGAGTCTTTGAATCATTCATCCAAGAGATTCGTTGAAAAACACTGATTCATCCAGTAATGAAACAAGTGAAGTCTTTATGAGTGAGTCATTGAATCATTCATTCAAAATGATTTTCAAAAAATAAATCATTTAGACTACAGTAATTAACATTTGTCAGAACCTCTAGTAAATTACTTTGTTTATCTGTTCAGAATCGTGATCTCTGTTTGAAACAAAAAAAAACTTGTACAGCTCTAATACATTTGATGCTTCTTTTGTTGCTTTACCAAATACTCATACTAGCTAAATTAGTAAACCTGTGTGTGTTTGTGTTGTGCAAGTTGAGCTTTCTTAACTTCAGAATGAAACCAAAAGACCTCGGGCATCATCCTCTCCGCTCTCTGGAACTTCAACGCTTCAAGTGTGTTTATCCGCACCCAGAGATTCAGTGGCTCCCTGCCTGCCCACGGGCGGTTAATAATTAATTTGCCGTGCTTGGCTGACCGTTTGATCATCTCCTCATATCTGTACGCTTTCTGGACTTTAGCATGTTCCCCAAGAGAGCTTCTTCTCATGTCTTGTTGTGTCAGGTTTGACCCACTGCCCCGCGGAGAGAAAAAAGCGAGGCCCCCCGAGAAGAGTCGAGGTAGACGGCATGATAATTTGATGAGCCGAGAACAAACAGTGCTGGGTTCTGATGAAAAAATCACACATTTTGATTTTCCAAATTTGTGTAATCTACAAAGAACAAGCAGTAATGGTAGACAGAATGACAGCCCCTGGTCTCCAGAAGCTGGAATCGCTAGGTCATGACAGGAAGGCAGAACGATCCATCATTAGCAACTGTCAGCCCCAATCATCTCCTGGATGTCATTAGCTTACAGCTGGCATGTCTTATACCAAACGTGCGTGGGGTTTTGGATGCTTCACCTGACAAGGGGCTTTCAAATCATGGCAGAATCACAGGTACTTTATTATTCATTGGCCAATAAATTATTCACGATGGCGTCGACGTGCGCATTGTCTGTGGTGTAATTACCGGCGTGCTGAAACACAGGCACTCTCCGTTTGCGCCGGTTTCTCGCCGATGTTTCTATCATAGCAGAACGGATCACCAGCCCACTTCAGTCCTAGTCTTCACGATTGTTATTTTATGGTCGGACGCACTTTGAGTAACTGTTAAATTGCGTGTATGTGAGTGTGTGTTCAATCACTCTGTCATTTTATTTAATTGATTTGCTGTTACAGTGGCCTTGTGACGGTATTGGGTTAGCTTCACTGATAGCATACTAGCAGCATGCAACTCTAACTATTTCTGCAGTATGTGCATTCTTTACTCACCAAAACATGCTTTTTCCCACAATGCAATGTGTTCATCTACCTTTTCCAGTGTGAACAGGAAGCAATATTGTCTGTCGTTTTTATCTTACTTGACTCATTTGACAAGGCTGCCCAGACTTTTTTTATGTATAAAGTCAAAATAGAAAATTTAACATGGTACTTGAAATGTGTTTTAGAAAAACATTTAACATACTGTTTCACATAAAAACATTTTTGGGATGCACCAATATAAAAAAATTTGGCCTATACCGATAACCGATAATTCTTTATATTTGAAAGCCAATAACCGATATATTGGCCGATACGATAACTGATAATTCTTTATATTTGAAATCCGATAACCGATATATTGGCCATAACCGATAATTCTTAATATTTGAAAGCCGATAACTATATATTGGCCGAAACTGATAACCGATAATTCTTAATATTTGAAAGCCGATAACCGATATATTGGCCGATACGATAACTGATAGTTCTTTATATTTGAAAGCCGGTAACCGATATTGTGGCCGAAACGATAACCGATAATTCTTAATATTTGAAAGCCGATAACCAATATATTGGCCGAAACCGATAATTCTCAATATTTGAAAGCCGATAGCCAATATATTGGCCCAAACCGATAACCGATAAATCTTAATATTTGAAAACTGATAGCCAATATATTGGCCCAAACCGATAACCGATAATTCTTAATATTTGAAAGCCGATAACGATATAATGGCCGAAACTGATAATAGATAACTCTTAATATTTGAAAGCCGATAACCGATATATTGGCTGATACGATAACTAATAATTCTTAATATTTGATCACCGATAACCGATATATTGGCCGTAACCAATAATTCTTTATATTTGAAAGCCGCTAACCTATATATTGGCCTAAACCGATAACTGACATTTCTTAATATTTGAAAGCTGATAACCGATATATTGGCCGAAAGCAATAACTGATCATTCTTTATATTTGAAAACTGGTAGCCAATATATTGGCCCATACCAATACCCGATATATTGGCCGAAACCAATACTTCTTTATATTTGAAAGCCAATAACCGATATATTGGCCGAAACGATAACCGATAATTCTTAATATTTGAAAGCCGATAACCGATATAGTGGCCGAAACCGACAATTCTTGATATTTGAAAGCCGATAACCGATATAGTGGCCGAAACGATAACCGGTAATTTATTTATATTTGAAAGCCGATAACCGATCTATTAGCCGAAACCGATAATTCTTAATAGTTGAAAGCCGATAACAATATATTGGCTGAAATGATAAACGATAATTCTTAATATTTGAAAGCCGATTACCAATATATTGGCCAAAACCAATAACCGATAATTCTTAATATTTGAAAACTGATAACCGATATATTGGCCAAAACCAATTACCGATAATTCTTAATATTTGAAACCGATAGCTTTTATATTCAAATTTGTATATGATTTTTGAGGGCCTGATTACAAAAACAAAAGTGTCGCCAGTAAAAGCCATGTCCCAAGCACAGTTATAATGTTCTCATTATAATTTTATGTAGCCTAAATGACAGACTTAACTGTATTTTCCTTTTTGAAATGATTCCAATCATATTTCAAGCAACTCAAACCCATCCTGGCGAACAGTACGCATCTGAAGTGTCTCAGCTGAAGGAAATAATACATTAGCTTTAATATATCAGCCAAATTTTCTCATCAGGCTGATAATGATGAACACATATCTGCTGAGATCAATATGGTGGCCGATATATTGTGCATCCCTGCTATTTTTTTACTAAATATAGAAGGCAGTATTGTACATAGTAAGCAAGTGTTTCCATTCTGCACATTAGTGATGAGGCTCAAAGTTAAATGCTAATAGTTTTGCTTGTTTTCTTGTCTAGCTGCACCAGAGTTTACGAAAAGACCTCAAAACATGATCGGCGTCTCCGGGGGTGTTGTATCCTTCGTTTGCCAAGCCACAGGTGACCCCAAGCCAAGAGTAACCTGGAACAAGAAAGGGAAGAGGGTGAACTCTCAACGCATCGAGGTAAGACTTACAAACATATCAGTTGAATAATTAACCATTCCTGTAGTATTTCTCCCAAAATGCCATCAAAAGCATCTGGAAGTGTTTCTGGGTTAGATCTCAAGTGTTTATGAAGCACACAGCTTAGCTTCTGTGGTATATAGAAAGAGCTAGTCTGTGTCTTATTTTCCTTGCTTGTTTGCTGTGTTCTTTTATCATAACACAGCTGGCAGCTGTAGTGTCTTGATCGATGTTTAGTGTATCTTAATTAAAACTAGCTCTACGTTTAACCATTCTGTCGCTATTGAACAAAGATGAAAAACTTCCCTCAAAAAGATCAACACAAAAATGTGTTGGCGGTTCCGATACACTCGTTGGTGCAAACCCAAGAGTACGCTCAACTCTGGCTCAAATTATCATCTTCATTGCTTTTAAAAGTCATTTCGTGAGGGGTTTGAATTAATTCGTTTTCCCCTGAAGGCTTTGCTTTGATATTGATCTACACACACTTAGGACAGTGTGCCATCACTGGGCTGCTTCTCATTATCGTAGCCTTGAAAACTCACCCCCAAAAAAACCGAAGAGAGTTTTGCCACTGGCTTACAAAGAGCCTCGTTCCTCTTTGTCATTCCCTATTGATTCGCGCGACTGTTTCGCTACAATGACATCAAATGCGAAAGCACCGCAGGAGCCTAATTAACTCTCTTGCATAATTTGAGCTCACAGCAACATATAGATGCTACAGGAGCCTTAAAATAGAAGCACAACAATTTGTATCAAAATTAACTGAATGCAAGAGTTAGGGATGCTGGTTGACCAAGGAAGCGAGAACACCAGCATCCAAAACCTTTCAATTATGAAGTTATTTGTCATTTACCAAGACTAGAGCAACCAGGAATGAAGTGGCTTGCTTTGGAGCGCTTTTGATCGGTAACGCTCCAGTTCTGGGATTGAATTCAGGGTCTCTTGAACCACCAGTGAAATATTCCACTCTTTGTCCCTCTCACACAGACGATAGAGTTTGACGAAGGTGCGGGGGCCGTCCTGAGGATCCAGCCTCTCCGGGCGCCTCGAGACGAGAACATCTACGAGTGTGTGGCGGAGAACAGCGAAGGCGAAGACAGTGTCCAAGCTACGCTGTCGATCATTAGAGGTAAGAACACAGTCATATTGGTTGACAGTCAGACATGTCCAGTCCTGCTTCTAGAGCGTCAATGTCCTCCAGCACATCTGCCTGGAAGTGTCTACACTCTCAGACAAAAAGGTACAAAAGCTGTCACCAGGGCATCACACTTTTATAAGAGACACCTTATTTACCCCTAAAGGGTACAAATTAGCAGTGTTGGGGGTATCGCATTACAAGTTACTTGAGTTATGTAATCAGATTACTTTTTCAAGTAACTAGCAAAGTAACTAATTTGCATCTTTTATAAAAATAAGTAATGCAGGTTACTTTGTTTTTTTATTGACGGACAGGGTTCGGTTAGGGTTAGGTTATTTCCTGTCCCTATGTTGAGAGAAATCGTGAGTAACTTTTGCGTTACTTTTTCCCACCTGGGCATAAATGTGAACAGGCATTAACTCGTCTCACTTCAGTATTGCTTAAAATGAAGAAAAACTGTGATATGCAATCTCAGAATATTACGCAAACCTGCAATAATTAAATATATTAAATGGCACAAATATACTTTATGGATTTAATCTCACTTTATTAGCCAATGTCTTTACTGCGGACCTTCGATGATCCACTTCAACTATACTAATAAGCAAAAATGGCTTCACAATTGTGTTGAACTTTCTTCTCCTCCATCCTATTCTTCTTCAATCCAGAATGGCAGCACATCTGAAATGTTTTTTTTTTTTTTTAACTGTGCCCTCTACTGTACAGCCGTGATTTTGCATTTATTTTAGCCTGAGGCTTATTCGTTTCACTTTTGGTGTGAAAGAGCCTTTGCATTTGCCAAAAATAGAAGCAAGCCCAGCCCAGGTGAGAAAAAGTAATGCAGAAGTAACCAAGTAATGCAATTAGTTACTTTTTGGGAGTAACGCAATATTGTAATGCATTACTTTTAAAAGTAACTTTTCCCAGCACTGCATATAAATACCTATATTGTACACATTTTGAATTGTACACACCAGTGACAACTTGTTTCCCTTTTTTTCTGAGTGTGTAGTGATCCTGAGGAACTTGATTAGTTGGTTCAGGTGTGTTTAATTAAGCCTGGAGCTGAACGCTTCAGGGAACAGGATTGGATTTTAAGTTTGTACTACACATCCCCCTGGGGACCCACCTACAAGAATGCTTTAGATGTTTCACTAATTAAAACACCTGATTCAACTCATCGGCTTCTACAGGGAGCCATCTAAAACACTATGAGAGGTGAAACACTGCCCTACAGCAACCTCTCAGCAAAACTGACCAGCGTTGTCTGTTTAGCTTGAATGTGACCCGATATTACAGTTGCAGAAACTCTAAATCCATCTGGCCGGTTGCAGAACCTCTGGTCTTCGCCATTGAGTTATTCGTTTGTTCCCCGTGCGCTGAGGTCTAGCCATCTGCCTTGTCATTGCCGAGCGCTGGAGCAGGCAGCTTGCAGGCTTCTTCCTGGGCCCAAACCCAAGCCGAGGGTTTTTGTAGGCAGCCCAGTTTTACATGAAAATCCTGGCTTTGGCAAGACCCACGCGGCTCAGGAAGGGAACACGGGCGCTAGCACTAGGGGAAAAAAACGGCTGCTCCCCCCTTCGCTCTCTCTCATCCCCATCTGCTGTGGGCCCTCGTTTACATCGAGCCTTATCAGAAGAGCAAGCCCCATACACACTTGTACAAAGGCCGGCACATGTGTCCGTGCGCTCCCAGAGGACAGCGCCTCGGCTCCTGAACGCCTGCGTGGACATCAATCAAAATCAATTAAACTGTCCACCATCGTGCTCACAATTTGTGGTCACGACTCGAGCGGGCTCTTTCTGTCCCTGGCCAACTTCTGAAGCTGGTGACTTCATTAAGGACTCGGTCACCTTGCCGTCTTCAGGGTGTGTCCGCCCGCCTGCGGCAGAGACAACACAGGCAGGCTTTGCTGCAAATCTGCCGGTGCTCTTTCCAGGGGCTTAGGTTTGTTTTTAGCTGCCTTCTGGCTGCCCACAAGAGCGGTGAGCAGAATGCTTAAGATGTGCCATCTGCTTTTCCACCGTGTCGCAGAGTCCTCTGAGAGTCCTTCGAGGAGTCGCGGAGAAAACCAAGGCAGAGACACCTGCAACCGTCGCTGCGGCTCCTCGGGTGTTGAACCCCTTCTTCCCCTCCTCTGCTTTCTCCTCTTGTTGCCTCGCTGTTTTCCTCCTCATTCTGACCCTGGCTTTGAGCCCTTCTTGGCAGTCTTGTCCACCGCCGACCCAGAGCTAGCACTTCATAGAGTCCAACAGCAACAGCAGCCCAGGTTTCACCATCTGCTCGCACCCTGCGAGGTGTCAGACGCTCGCACACTTCTTTACACATTCAGGTGTGTCTGGCCTTAACTTGCCCCTGGTCACGCTGTGGGAATGCTGGGTTCAGGGTGCGGGCCAACAAAAGATCAAAACGGTAACGCTGGACAGCACAGCTACGAGTTTGGCATCACGCAACCCAAATCCAAAGGTGTCAGACCTCCTTCTCAAAACATTAGCTCTTGTCCAAAACCTTATACTTCTTTAGACAACATCGTACTCCAGATGTGAAGGCTTTTGCAGAAGCTAGCCTCTGATGCCTAGCTTTAGGTATATTTTATGGATAAGCCGATCCCAGAATGCATTGCACCAGACTCCATGAAAGCGAACAAGCTGCCTATTTCAACAAACATTATGTGTGCTATGTATTTTTATGCTTATTAAAGTGTTGGGCTGTTAGCTTAGCAACATGCTAATGGAAAAAATCAATTGGAGACAGGGGCTGTGTTTGAAATCGCCACCCTCATTCACTATTCCCTACATTACTCCACTAATATAGACCACTTGAAGGAGTGAATGAAAACGAGCGAGTGAATTCGGACACTGAACGTTTTCTTGTAACTTTCAGCTCCACTAGTAATGAACTCTGTCATGGAAACTATTTTAAAACCCAATGGTTAGGTTTGTCCATATTTGACCCAAACGTTTTGAAACAACCCAGCATTTTTTACAGGATACCTGTATGATATTACACTGGACCAGCGGTTTGAAAAATAGAGGGATTTATGATTCAGATGCGGGCGCCATCTTCTGGTCAGACGCGGGAATTAATTTGGCGTGTGCCTCTCGCATTTAGTGTACATCGTTGTACACTCGTTATTGAGGTGCATTATGGGATTGAATGAGCGCACTATGGTTTAGGACACTTCTACAAATTGCTGTTCACTCAAATAGTGCCCTATGTAAGGGTATAGGGGGCGATTTCGGGCACAGACGGGGTCGCCTGTGTGAGGATCACTATTTGAATTGCCTATGAAGAATGTCTTAGTGCAGTATTAGAAGGTTGAAAGTAGACGGTATTCTTATCTCTGTGGCAGTTTGTCTTGCTTTCTTCACCTCTTCTCATCTCTAATCTCATCCCTCACTTCCAGAGTTCGCTCTGTGACCCTTCCTCCTTCAAACTCTGTGCGCAGGAACTCGTTAGCGCTGCAGAGCGCCAGAGAGGATGATCTCACCACTGCCCATGCCCGTTTGATCAGACGCTTTTAATTGGCTGCTACCCTGCAGGACGAGCCGCGTTTGTTCTGCCGCTCCTCGCACGGTTTTAATTGGACTGTTCTAAACCCAGACGCTTGCCGCGGAGCCCTTTTTATTAGCCATTTTTTTTAATCACAGCTTTCGCGTTGCCATTTCCAAATTCGTCCCTGTCTCGTTTGTCCCACTCAAGCACAGTTTGAGGAATCTTAATGTCACTCTTCTCTCTCTGTGTCTGGTTGAGTGTCGTTTCCTCTGATCAGAGACACTCAGCACTTTTTGGGTCTATACAACAGAGTTCATATCTCATCGCCTCACACATTTCTCTCTCTCTCTCTCTCTCTCTCTCTCTCTATATATATATATATATGTACACTTTTTATTCTGATATTTAAAGCTGTAGTCCATAACTTTTTGAGCTCTAGCGTTTAATAAACAGAACTACATGCATCTTGCGGAAGAACATTGCAGCCGGAGCTACTTCGCTCTGTTTATTTCTATGGCGAGTCACGTGCTCCTCCGCAGCGGTTCCGACCAGACGGATCTGAAATAGTCCCAATATAAACACTTATTATAAGTGTACCATAATGATTCAGGGTAAGACAAAACCACGGTTTGAAAAATGGATTCATGTTGTACATTCTCATTTTATAATTTGTGTAAATCTTGAACACAAAAAAGTTATGGACAGCAGCTTTAGTTATATTATTTTAAACTCATAAGTAGAGATTGACCGATAATCGGTTTTGTCAGTATTTTTCCCGATATTTAAGCATTTTTCATATCTCATCGCCTCACACATTCTCTCTCTCTCTCTCTCTCTCTCTCTCTCTCTCTCTCTCTCTCTCTCTCTCTCTCTCTCTCTCTATTCTGATATTTAATTATATTTTTTAAACTCATAAGTATAGATTGCCGATAATCAGAATCAGTTTTACCAATAATCGGTTTTACCACTATTTTCTCTCTCTCTCTCTCTCTCTCTCTCTCTATATATATATATATATATATTGACAGTATTAGCGCAGTTAGACGACTACTGAGTCCAGTAATCACGTGTTTGAAAAAGCGCATGTTTAAAACCGTGCACGCGAATGAGCCGGCAAGGCTTTAAAACGCATGCAAATAATGAACTTTGGTGATTGTGAGTAACTATAGTGTTCCGTGAGTATAACTCAACCACTAACCTGTGATGTGAATGTATGTCGCGTTGTTCAGTATTGGGATGGAGGCAAATGATAGAATTTGTAGAAAAATAATTAATTAAATGCGAAACCGAAAAAAACGCAATTCACAAGCGCGTATTGAACCGCGAATGCCGTACCGAACGGTTCAATATTATATTGAGAATTGTGGCATCCCTAATATATATATATTTCTCATCACCTCAAACATTTCTCTCTCTCTCTCTCTCTCTCTCTCTCTCTCTCTCTCTCTCTCTCTCTCTCTCTCTATATATATATATATATATATATATATATATATATATATATATATATATATATATATATATATATATATATATATATATATATATATATATATATATGTATGTATGTATGTGTGTGTGTGTGTGTGTGTGTATATGTATATACACTTTTTATTCTGATATTTAATTATATTTTAACTCATAAGTAGATATTGACCGATACTCGGTTTCACCAGTATTTTTCCCGATATTTAAGCATTTTTCATTTCTCATCACCTCACACATCTCTCTCTTTCTCTCTTTATATATATATATATATATATATATATATATATATATATATATATATATATATATATATATATATATATATATATATATATATATATATATATATATATATATATATATATATATATATATATATATATATATACATATACACTTTTTATTAATATATAAGTAAGTAGAGATAATCGGTTTCACCAGTATTTTTCCTGAAATGTAAGCATTTTTCATATCTCATCGTCTTTCAGATTTCTCGTTCTCTCTCTCTCTCTTTATATATACACTTTTTATTCTGATATTTAATTATATTTTTATAATAAGTAGAGATTGACCGATAATCGTTTTTACGATCTCTACTCATAAGGCTGTTTATTTGTGGGCTGGTTATGAGAGACGTTTGGTTGATCAGGGTTAAACGTCTTTCCACCTGATACACCACAGCATTGGATGCCGACCCCCGGGGCATTGTGGGTATTGGTCTCAGAGTGTGTTCTTACAGTGATTTGAAGTAAAAGAGCATAGCTGATTACCTCTCCAGCTGTTTTCCGGTGGAAACGCCTGCGTCCAGTAGCGAAAAGTGCATTATAAAACATCAGTGCGCTGGAGGCCTCAGACACAGACCGCTACCTCCACAGCATGCGGCTACAGTTGAGACACAATGCTAAAGGTGAAGTGAAGCTACAACATCATTACATGTTTAACGTGGTTAAAAAAGCAGCACACTTTTTTTTCTTCGAGAGCCACGTCTGTAAGGTCCAGCAGTCTCTTTCTCCTCTTCTATTGATTCTCCTCTCCGAATAATCTCTCTGTCTATGGCTGATCCCCGTTGGGTCAATACGAGGCTGTAATTAGCGCTGGCCTGTGTTAGCAGGGCACATGGAGTAGAGTTACAGACACGCGGCTGATCGGTTCAATGGTTATCTGTGGCGCTAGTGTGTTTTGGGGCAGATCCGCTTCTCCGTTTTTACCAACTATTGACTCAACCTTTTAACCAGAATTTAGGCGATATTCAAAAAGAAATGGCATTTAATTCAGGGTAAAACGGACTCAAATAAATGATTGTGACCGAAAAAAATTCGACTTTTTAATATATAATTTGAAATATTTAAACATGCAGTGAATTTTATAAATATGTGAAGAAATATTGACTAAATTTAAGGGACATTTTCACATCCACAAAACAATATAAAGCGTGTAAAAATGAGTAGCAATGTTGTGTTCCAGTGACCTGGACTTCAGTTGCGTCTCTCAGTCGTGGAAGTGAAACACGCCTCGCTAATGAGAGGAAAAGGAGCAGCGCATGACGGAAGTAATGAAGATCAGAGAGAAGATGACAGGGATTCGATTAGAGTTGAATACAACTGTATTATGAGCGTCCGCCTCTCATAAACAAAAGCCATTCCCATCTGCGCGCTCTCAGCTGCTCCCCGATGCATAATGTACTCGTTTAGCCGCGGCAGCGTGATTTTTTTTTTTTCTTCCCCAAACCGGTTCAGTGGAAATCCCGCCCTGCAACCAATTTCATTGGCTGAGGTTACAGGGAAGGGTAGGTTTAGGGAATAGGGAGCAGGGTTGGGTGTAGGCAATCGTTATTGTGATTGACATGGCCAATGACATTTTTTGAATCGGCTCCAGGGTCTCGATTTCCGCTGAACTGGTTTGGGGGGAAAAATCATGCGCCGGCAAGATCTGCCGAAATGTCTAGTCCATTATCAGTCGTTTCGTGTCTGACGTCTGTGTATATAGACAGCGATGCCGTAAGCTGCAGCGCTAAGGATGACATGCCGCGCACTTCCTGTTTGTTTCCAAGAGATGATTGACAGCTGTGGAAATTGGGTTGAACTGAATTGTTCAAGCGCCAACACAAGCGTCAGCCAATCAGATCGCCTATGCAAATACCCTAGCGCAGACGCTAGCCAATTGCGTTCATGCAACACCGGAAAAGCAATGTGATTGGCTGTTGTCACTTTGACAGTCGCGTTAACACCATAGACTGTGAAAAAATATGGACGTAGTGTCCGTGGAGTCACACGTAGGTTTCCGAAGAGCATTTTTCAAGCCTAAAAGCCGGCCGTCGCCACTCCCGGATAACTGGAAATGGGCAAATAGGCGGGACGTGGGTGGAGCTGAGGTGCCTGGATGCTGAAACCACGCCCACCTAGCTCGACCATAGCGGCAATCCACCTGTCACTCAAGTGGCCACGCCCTTAATTATGCAGAACTTTAAGGCTTTATATAATGTAAACGAATGAGTGTTAAAAATATTCACCCCCCTCACAGTCGTCATGAAGGGCAAAATTTGTCGTATAGACCCAAACCACTTTTTGTCCCAGACTGTAAACATGTTTTTTTCTGCTGTAAAGTCGGTCATTTTAACATGGGGGAGATACAGATTTGACTCCCTTCTGGAGCCGGTCTCTAGTGACCAGTCGGTTTAATCACTTCCGTGTTGGATTCAAGAGAAACTAGGGAAGGTTTCCGCTCGGTTCACACGCGCTGTCCACGTTTTTGGTATTTCATTGTAAAGCTGACTATATTTTTCATACTGAAAAACTGTTGAAAAAACAAGACATTTTTGAATATTGCATATCATCCTTTATTGATATTGATGTGAATTTGAGACATCAGCTGACAGCCGATGTATGAGACTATAAACGTGGTGAAAAGCGTGGCAGGAGTATTTTATTGTACTTGATTTGAGTTGAGCAGATTCAGCCGGAGTAAATGAATCGAGTGTGTGCGGAGCTGGAGATGTGATTCCGCACACAGCACACGCTCGGCCTCAGAAGGAAGTTCGGCCGCTTTGATCCCGCGTAATCAAGTCTGATTGGGCACGGGCAGCGAATGATCCGTGTGATGCCTCCTCAAGGAAGGGCCACTTCAGAGACGGACCTTCAGACGGAAAGAGTCACAATCTCAGACGTTCTGTGCTCTCGAGTTCTGCTTTCCAGATCATCTACTTCTCTGTTGGACACTGAAGCAGTCGTTTCTTTCCTGTCATGTAGCAGGATTTGTTTCTTATTTATTTCTCATATATATATATATGGAAAAAATTAAGGGACTACTTTATATTGAGATCATGTTCAATGTTAAGTGGTCTCTTTATTTTTTCCAGAGCTGTATATATATTCCAATTCTGACTTTATTTCTCGCAATTCCGTTTATTTCTCACTATTCCGAGTTTATTTCTCACTATTCCGTATTTTTTCTCAAAATTTCCGAGTTTATTTCTCAGAATCCCGTATTTTTTCTCACAATTCCGAGTTTATTTCTCACAATTCTGTATTTTTTTTTCTCACAATTCCGAGTTTATTTCTCACAATTCCTAATATTTTTCTCACAATTCCGAAGTTTTCCCCCCAAAATTCTGAATTTATTTCCCACAATTCCGTTTTTTTTCCCTCACAATTCCGAGTTTTTCTTACTATTCCGTATTTTTTACTCACAATTCCGAGTTTATTTCTCACAATTCCGTTTTTTTTCTCCCAATTCCGAGTTTATTTCTCACAATTTGATTTATTTCTCCCAATTCCGAATCTTTTTCTCACAATTCCGAGTTAGTTTCTCACGATTCCAATTTTTTTCTCACGATTCCGAGTTTATTTCTCACAATTTCGTTTATTTCTCCCAATTCCGAATCTTTTTCTCACAATTCCGAGTTAGTTTCTCACAATTCCAATTTTTTTTTCTCACAATTCCAAAGTTTTCCCCCCACAATTCCGAGTTAATTTCTCACAATTCCGAGTTTATTTCTCACGATTCCATTTATTTCTCACAATTCCGTTTATTTCTCAAAATTCTGAATCTTTTTCTCACAATTCCGAGTTTATTTCTAACAATTCCATTTATTTCTCACAATTCCGTTAATTTCTCAAAATTCTGAATATTTTTCTCACAACTCCTAGGTTTTTTTCCTCACAATTTCCGAGTTTATCGGTCACGATTCTGACTTAATATCTCGCAATTACTAATAAATTTTTTCGCAATTCCAAAATTGTTTTCTTACAATTTTGATTTTTTTTTCTAACAATCCAAGTTTATTGGCCATGATTCTGACTTTATATCTCACAATTCCGAATCTTTTTTTTTCACAATTCCAGAGTTTTTTTTCTCAAAATCCAAGTTTATTTCTCGAGTTTAAATTGGGAATTACTGGGAAAAAAGTCAGAATTGTGATAATCTCTTTGCTTTGAAAAATGAAGTCAGAATTGCGAGATGTAAACTCGTGAACCAACATGAACGTTCTCCGGCCGATGTTTGATTTCAGATCTTCGTGTCCTGGGCCGAACCAGACTCCGCCGCAGCAGCTGTTAATATTTAAAGAGCACAGAGTCTGAAAGATGCTGAATCTCCTCAGACCTCTGCCGTTCACTGTCTTAGACGGCTTTGGCACTAGACCATGCACAATGAGCATCTGTTCCCTCGGGCGTACATTTCAAACTTCAGGCCGAGACGTAGCCGGTAACGGAGTGCGTAGGCAAAGCGGCACCAGGTTTACTCGCCGCTCTAGGATGCGAAGGAACCGCACAGATCCGTACAGAACGCACACAGACAGATGAGTCAGTTCTTCAAATGCTTGTTATTCCACTGGAATGTGTGTCATGCTCTCTTCCAGCTCATAGACACGGTGCTTTCTCTTCCACAGACGCCGGCGCCCTCCTGAGCTGCGTTTGCAATTAAGTGCAATAATAAAAATGGCTCCATTAAGGCATTTTCCCATTTATCCTCCACAAGAAAGCGTCCTGTTGGGCCATTTAGTCTGTGGACGCAGCTCATGCTGTAATTAGACGCTCGGCTAAAAGTGCACTGAACTCGTGATTATTTAGGCTTATATTTAGTATGTTATATAATATTTAGGCTTATATTTAGTATTTCATGTGATATTTAGGCTTATATTTAATATTTTATATGATAGTTAGGCTTACATTTAATATTTGATATGATAGTTAGGCTTATATTTAATATTTATTATGATAGCTAGGCTTATATTTAGTATTTTATATAATATTTAGGCTTATATTTAGTATTCCATATGATATTTATGCTAATATTTAGTATTTCATGTGATATTTAGGCTTATATTTAGTATTTTATATCATATTTTGGTTTATATTTAGTATTTTCTATAATATTTAGGCTTTTATTTAGTATTTCATGTGATATTTAGGCTTATATTTAATATTTTATATGATAGTTAGGCTTACATTTAATATTTTATATGATAGTTAGGCTTATATTAAATATTTAATATGATAGCTAGGCTTATATTTAGTATTTTATATAATATTTTGGTTTATATTAGTATTTTATATCATATTTAGGCTTATATTAAGTATTTTATATGATAGTATTTCATATGATATCAATGCTAACATTTAGTATTTTATATAATATTTAGGCTTATATTTAGTATTTTTTATGATATTTAGGCTTATATTTAGTATTTCATATGATATTTATGCTAATATTTAGTATTTCATGTGATATTTAGGCTTATATTTAGTATTTTATATCATATTTTGGTTTATATTTAGTATTTTGTATAATATTTAGGCTTATATTAAGTATTTTATATGATAGTATTTCATATGATATCAATGCTAACATTTAGTATTTTATATAATATTTAGGCTTAGATTTAGTATTTTATATAATATTTAGGCTTATATTTAGTATTTCATGTAATATTTATGTTAATATTTAGTATTTTATATAATATTTCGGTTTATATTTAGAATTGTATATGATGTTTAGGCTTATATTTGGTTTTTCATATTATATTTATGCTAATATTTAGTATTTTATATAATATTTAGGTTTATATTTAGTATTTCATATGATATTAATGCTAATATTTAGTATTTTATATAATATTTCGGTTTATATGTAGTATTTTATATAATATTTAGGCTTATATTTAGTATTGTATTTGATATTTAGGCTTATATTTAGTATTTCATATGATATTAATGCTAATATTTAGTATTTTATATAATATTTCGGTTTATATGTAGTATTTTATATAATATTTATATTTAGACTTTTTATGTTTAGGTGTTTATTTAGTAATATACAGGATAATTATCAGGCCAGGATATAAATAAGACCAAACAAATATTAGTAATTTATTTTAGTATTATACATTAAATTTGAGCTTATAATTTGTATTTTATATGGTATTCGGGCTTATGTTCAGTATTTTTTGTATGATATATAATATTTATTTAGTATGTAAGATTTTGGGGGCTTAGTATTATGCATGATATTCCACCTTATATGTGGTATTATTAAAGGTGAAATGGCTCTATTGTCCCTGTGTTCTGGATCCCGTACGGCTACTGTTCTCGAACCTCGGAGTCCTTCTGGCCCCTCGGCATCCCGGGCGGTGCTGGTCCTGGGGATTGGCTCTGTAATACAGCTGTGGGATCTCCGGCGGGGAGCCACTTAGCGGGCAGGTTGTCAGTGTGTCTGAGCGCATCCGTCTCTGTCACAGCGCAGGAGTGGCAATGACAGCTCCTCGAGCCTTCTGGCTCCGTCCACGCCTCCCTCACGACCCCAGACTCGGGCCGGTGTTTCCCGCTCCACCTCCTCAGGTTCTGATAAGTCAGCGTGGCAGAAACAGCTGGGCTCGGTCATCAGCCAGACGTTTCACACGCAAACATCGCCGCACGCCTCCGCCTAATTGTACAGCTTCCGACCGAGCCTGTGCGATCGCAGCTTTATCAAAGCCCGACGGGGTGCGCCTGCGGGTGACGGGGCATCTGCACCGCCTCTGTAATCCACAACTAAACACACACTGTTTCTGAGCCTCTGCACACTGCACTGACTGAGCGCTTGCAGTCCTTCACACTGGAAAACCACGGCCTGGCAGTTTAGCTCGTTTTGTTCTGTTAAGCACTGAATAATCGAATTATGTTTTAATATTAGTCAATCATAAAGTGATACCTATAGCTTTAATCTTTCAAATTTAGTATGATGTTCTTATACATTATATTTGGGTTTAGATATTTAGTATTTTATAATATTTAGTATTTTGCATGAAATTTGAGCTCATAATTATTATTTAATATGATATTTAGGCTTATAATTTGTATCATGACATTTGCCGTTTATACCTATATTTTCTAATCTTTATATTTAGGATTATTCATGATATTGTTATTCTTATGCATTTGTATTTGGGCTTATATCTTGTATGTTATCTGATTTTAAGTTTATATTTAGTTTAATGCATGGCATTAAGGCTTATAATTGCTATTTTAAAATGCTATTTAGGTTTATATTTAGTATTTTTATGATACTTGGTCTTATATTTAGTGTTTAATATGATATTCAGGCTTATATTTAGCATTATACATGATATTTGGGCATATATTTGGTATGAAACCTGACATTTGAGCTTATAATTAGGATTATATAATAATAATATTTAGGCTTATATTTAGTATTTTATATGATATTCAGGCTTATGTTTAGCATTATACATGATATTTGGGCATATATTTAGTATTAAACATGACATTTGAGGTTATAATTAGGATTATATAATAATATTTAGGCTTCTATTTAGTATTTTATATGATATTCAGGCTTATGTTTAGCATTATACATGATATTTGCGCATATATTTAGTATTAAACAGGACATTTGAGCTTATAATTAGGATTATATAATAATATTTAGGCTTATATTTAGTATTTGATATGATATTCAGGTTTATATTGAGCATTATATTTGGGCATATATTTAGTATTAAACATGACATTTGAGCTTATAATAAGGATCATATAATAATATTTAGGCTTATATTTAGTTTTTTATATGATATTTAGGCATAGATTTAGTTTTAAACATGGACTTTGATCTTATATTTAGTATTTTACAATGATATTTAAGTTTAGATTTAGTATTTTATGATATTTGGGCTTATATTTAGTATTAAACATGACATTTTAGCTTATAATTAGTATTTTATAATGATATTTAGGCATATATTTAGTATTTTTATGATGATTGGGCTTGTATCTTGTATTTTATCTGATTTTAAGCTTATATTTAATTTTATGCATGGCATTTAGGCTTATAATTGCCATTTTAAAATGCTATTTAGGCTTATATTTAGTGTTTTATATAATATTTAGGCGTATATTTAGTATTATACATGAAACTTGAGCTTATAATTAGTAATTTATAATAATATTTAGGCATATATTATTTAGTATTTTTATGATATTTCGGCTATATTTAAGATTTTTTTTCTGGCATTTAAGCTTAGATTTAGAATTATGCATGAAATTTGGGTTCATAATTAGTATTTTATAATAATAATTAGGCTTATATTTAGTATTTTATAAGATATTTAGGCTTATATTTAGTATCTTATATGATATTTAGGCTTATATTTAGAATTTTATACGATATTTAGGTGTATATTAAGATATTTGGCCTTATTTTAGTATCATGCATTATATTTGAGCTTGTTTATTATTATACATGATTTTTGGGCTTGTAGTATTATGCATAATATTCCACTTTATCTTTTAGTGTTCTCTTCATATTTGGTATTATAAAAGGTGAAATGACTTCAGTGTTTTGGTAGATTCACTGAGTGAAGCACAAATCCACCAGCTGCATCCGCGAGTCTGCGGGGTCTTATTAGAACTGAGGCGATAATTATGACTGGGCTTGTGAATTACCATAATTTGTGCAATATCTCAAGTTTCACCAATCCTGATGGAAATCTAAAGTCCAAATTTCCAGCAGTCAACCCCACGTTTTAGGCTCTATTTGAAATGCTAATATAAGGTGTCTCCGTTTAGGGAGCCTAAAGAACCTTGAAGAGTCTATTTTGGGAATTAATTGTGAAGTATTAACATTATTGGACGGTTTAAGAAACTTCTTGAAATTGGGATTGTCAGATTGATCCTGTAAGCATACTATTCGGCAGATACCAATAGGCACGATGGTGTGTGCAGAGGTCTGGCTGTGATGGTGTATCTGGAGAGGCTGAAATGGGATTCACGCTCTTTAATGGAGCATTATGTGGTTCCGCCTCGGCCCTCAGCCCTCGCCCATTATTCGACTGGGTTTGACGTGACAGGACAGCCAAACCCAAAGCTCGTCCTTTCCTTCATGCACTTCCTGTTATGCTAATTGAGCTGTTTTTGGAGCTCAGGAAATTAAATTGACCACCTCACAAATCCGAACAGCTGGGACTTCAGATTAGTTAAATGTCGCCTTAGTTCTGCATGTGAAAAACACATCTTCCACCTTCCACATCCCAGTTTTCTCTCTTTTGCTCATCCGCCCACTCCTCCTCTGTATTATTAATGTGCTTCTAAAGCCATCTCTGGCTGTGGCGAGAGCTAATCAGTTAACCTGATTTAGGAACTGATGAAATTAAATCATTTCGGTAAGTGAAAATAATAAAATAGCCAATGCAGGGGAGGATACGTCTGCAGAATTTGATGCCGCCCATGAGACTTTTATCAGCTGGAAAGTGTTTGTCGGAGAGCAGTTTTTTTTTTTTTAAAAAGCACGCTTATCAAAGAATGCTTTGTGTAATTATAAAATGTGTCTCTGGTTGATAAAGCTGTTAACAAGAATGCCACGGTGCCGGCAGAAGGCGGCAGTTGTATGTGTATATATATTACCTATTTATTTTGATGTGCAAGCTGCAATAGCCATTTTACTTTTAATCTGTGATGTGAAATATTACACCTGCGCGGATAATGAGCTTCAGAGATCACCATAAATCAACCAGAACTCATTTGCTTATAAACACCCGGCGGCAAAACCTGGGTATCATACATGATATTTAGTATTAGCTGTTATATTACATCTTATGCATAGTAAATGCTCTTTTATTTGTCATTATGGCTGTTTTTGAATTCTTTCCCCACCATTGTCATTTTATGAAATGGCGCTTCTCTGCCATTAACGTAATTTTCTGTGTTTTCACTGTTATACGGTAGGGGGCGCTATTACACATCTTCTGAAAGAGTACAGAATCTCCTGATCAAAACACAGACGAAGAAGGAGCAGAAACCAGCGATTAAAGCATTGTTTATGCACGTTGTAGTCATTGAAAAAAAACAACTTGATTTTCTCAACTTTTTGTCAAAAATGTTTGTTGTTATGCATAGTAAATGCTCTTTTATTTGTCATTATGGCTGTTTTTGAATTCTTTCCCCACCATTGACGGAATTTTCTGTGTTTTCACTGTTATACGGTAGGGGGCGCTATTAAACTATTCCAGATCAAAACACAGGTGAAGAAGAAGCAGAAACCAGCGATAAAAGCATTGTTCATGCACGTTGTAGTCATTGAAAAAAAAAAACTTGATTTTCTCAACTTTTTGTCAAAAATGTTCGTTGTTATGCATAGTAAATGCTCTTTTATTTGTCACTATGGCTGTATTTTAACTCTATCCCCACCATTAATGGAATTTTTGGTCATTTTATGAAATGGCGCTTCTCTGCCATTGACGTAATTTTCTGTTTTTTCACTGTTATACGGTAGGGGGCGCTATTACACATCTTCTGAAAGAGTACAGAATCTCCTGATCAAAACACAGATGAAGAAGAAGCAGAAACAAGCGAAAAAAGCATTGCTTACACACATTGTATTAGTTGAAAAAACGAACGCTTTTTGTCCAAAATGTTGCTTTTTTTATTAAACATACCTTCATTCAAGTGTTGATAAAAAAGAATGCATGAAGCAAGAATAAATCACTGGCGGGGAAAGAGTTAAAGGGGAAAATCAGTTGTGCATATTTGATGTACAAGCTGCAATAGCCATTTTACTTTTAATCTGTCATGTGAACTATTACAGCTGCACGGATAATGAGCTTCAGAGATCATCATAAATCAATCAAAACCCATTCGCTTATTACCATGGATGCACGTCGGCAAATCCACTTGCACTGAACTGACCGCTCAGGTTAAGAGGCTTTGCACCTGTCACTTGCATAATGCCATTAAATCACAAGCTACAATTAAACGCAATTACAGATAATAACCCCGAGCGTAAAAGCTAACGGATTGAAGGTTTGGGGGTGAGGGGCAGGGTGTTCAGGACGACGTCAGTGCCCTGTTGAATCGGTGAATGCGCAGCTGTTGGCTAAAGTGGCCGGTGCACTCAGCCCGCTACGCTGATCATCATAACAGCATCATTATCATCGCGGCTTAACAGCCTCTTAGCCGGGCCAGGGACGGCCTTCAGAGCCGCCCAGATACAGACCCAGGCCTGTAATTGCGTTCCGGTGTGTATTTTATTATTAGGATGTAGAATTAGCCCTCTGCAAAGAGCAGAACAAACAAGCTCGGCTAGCACCTGAAATGCATGATGACGGAGAGTGGGGAAAGCTGTGTTCTGTCTAATGGACAACTATTTGAAAGCCTTCCAATTAAAACTGTTGTTCAGGGTTATGGGGTGACACAAGGCTAGTGCACATGCCCAGAGCTTAATTGTAAATCTACTGGTTGTGACAATATCAAAAAGCTGTTTTGGAGACAATATAGCTACCTAATTGTGAGATCAGATTGGTGGGGAAAGCTGGGGAATATAACTCCAGGGCTTTTTTAGCATGAATACAAGTCATGCGGGACAGGACTAAGGGCTCTTGGCGCGGTATTTTACCAGAGCAACTGACCCTGAACCAATTTGAGTGTTGGAAATGTGCATCTGCAAGGCAAATTCTATTTCTAGCCGTTCTCCATTACTATTACCCGAAGAGGACATCTCTACATTGGAGTGGTTGCGGTGAGCCTCTCTTAGCGGATGATTCCAGGTCAGTTGTTGCATCCCGGCGACAATATAGACACTCTTTCCATTTGCATTCGTATGCCTGCAGTCATTACCGTCGTATATAGGCAACACTGTGCCACTGGTATTATTGTCGCTCCTGTCTCAACCTCTTTCGCTGACTCTATAATAGAATTTGCATTGCTTTGACATTTCTATCAGTGAGTCTGTTTGCTGCTCACACTCGGCACCAACAGTCAAGACTCCCCAGAAGTTGCCGCCTTTAATTAAGCTCAAATCTAATTACTCATCTTGTGTTTAAGGCGTAATTTGTGGGGTTTGCATTAATCCTATTCTGATGTCACAGCATGGATAATCCGGCCATGGATCACATGTACAGTAAGCACCGAATGTCGCTCCCCAAAGTACTACAGAATAGCTGCTTCTGAAAGGACAATTACCTGTGTAGTACCTGCCGCCCCCCCAACCTCTGGTCTCCACCATAATGCTTCCCCAGCCAACATGGAAATAAAAGGTCACAGCACAAAACATTGGCTCAAATCCCTTGTCTTTGGTGCAAAAACAACAGTTTCCGGTACTAGATGCGGTATTTTGGTTTCCATGTAATGTCATGAGCCTTGGCACGCTTTTGGGATTCTCGAAGAGTTGCGACCTTCACACCTAGAGCCAGACCTGTGCCCATTGGCGCAGTCTACGGTCTCCACAGTTCTTTTCCAGGACGTGAGTCACCCCAGGTCAAAGAAGTTAGACCTTATCAGTCATTGTCTTTACAGCAGATGCCAAGAAGAGCACGAAGGCTTGTGTTGGCCTACAACAGCATGTATCCGCCATGCTGGATTCTGTTGAAGAGCGAGAGAGGTCAATTGTCAAACTCTATTGTGTGTTTGCGTGTCACCTGTCTCTTCAAATTGACTTCTGCCATAAACAACTATGGAGGAACCTGGGGTGAAATGTCACCAGTGCTGGCCCCGATTAAACGGCTCTTTCTCTAGTGGTGTAGACTCGGATCTGTAGTATCCAACTGGTATGTATGATGGTACGAGCAACAGCTCAGTGCGCTCTTTGCTATGCTAATGTTTGCTTGCCCCTCAGCAAGTCCCCTTGAGGGTCCCTATAGAAGAACAGGTCCTATCCAAACTCGACCTGACTACTCGCTCATTGCTTGCCAAGTTGGTTCTTCCAGATACTTGTTTAGTAGGAACTTTCGAGTAGGTTATTAGGGGCTTTTGCACAGGAGGAACCTGTGGAACTCCCCGCTTTTTGGCATGTTCGCACCGCAGGAACTGGGGACGATTTTAGTTCTAGTAACTTCTTTTGGGGGGAACTAAATTAGTGTCTACTTCAAACTAGGGTCTAACCCAGCACTATAGGAACTACCAGTGATGCTGTGTACGCTGATTGTCTGAAACACCAGCACCCGACATTTTTAAAAAATGTGACCCTATATGTGACCCATGGTGGCAAAATGAGTCGCAATGAGCAAATTTTCAAAAATGAGTTATTGTTATTTTCACATTCCCTATTAAAAATAGGGAATCTAATCAGGAAAATGGCCCCAGGGGAACATTTATTGCCGTGATATACTCACTTGCTTAGTAGCCACTTTCAACTTGGTAATTATCATATAATTGTCTACTGCTTGTCTTTAAACTTCTCTGTGTTCTCCCCTACAGAGGACCTACTTCCTGCGGGGTTCCCCAACATTGACATGGGCCCACAGCTGAAGGTGGTGGAGCGCACACGCACGGCTACCATGCTTTGCGCCGCCAGTGGTAACCCCGACCCGGAAATCACCTGGTTCAAAGACTTCCTTCCCATCGACCCCAGCACAAGTAACGGCCGAATCAAACAGCTCAGATCAGGTAAGCCAAACAGCGGTACTTTACTGCTAATATTCTTCTGTTCATGCCACGGTTTTTGTTTTAGGATTCTGCGTCTGTCCTTTTTCTGACTGTAGGTACCCCGTGCTCGTCCAAAACAACCACCCAGAGCGTTAGCACAACATACTAAAGTTGCTAGGGAAGCTGAAATGGAAAGATAATGACTTTTAATGAACAGTGTCAGAGGGGCTTAGTCCAGATTTGGTGGCAAGCGTATGATTAATATCTGGTTTAGGCTAATGAAACTTTATTGAAAGACCCAGTAAAACAGAGTCTAATTATATATCTCATTAAGTCTGGCGCTCCAGTCGCCCCAAGGCCACCGTCGTGGGTCAGTGATTTGTCAGCAACAGAGAAAAGAAAAATCTATCGGGTTGCATTTGATTCAGAGCTGTTGACGCACATTGGTATGGGCAGTAGATGCTCGGGCAACCAATCCTTAACCTGAACTCGCTTACCCAGAGTTCCCCTTTTTCAGGATCCATCCAGGCATTTTCAAAACAACATTTCACATTCAAGAAAAATGGTTTGGTGGTGAGCGGCTACATCTGCTCTCACTTATGCTAGACTTGAGTGCTTTGTTTTGCGCCGTGTTAATGGACGACTCAGACTCGCTGAGGGGGTATCGCAGGCCTCCGTTACACCGTTGGCTGTGGCACAGGAACACAAATGCCTTTGACTTCTCCGGTTGAGGACAAGGAGGACTAAATAGTCAACCCTTTCAGCTTCCATTAGCGAAGTCACTTGCCTCAAGGTTGGCACTCGTAGCTCATTTTGCAAGCTAATTTATCTTCCCTGCTAACAGACACATACAGATTAACCAGACAAATCTGAAAATGTTTATGTTGGCATATACAGCCGAGACAGTTTAGCATGGCTGTGCGACCTGTCCTCCCTCTGTATGTTTTGTCTGTCTTTTCGTCACTGTGTGAGTGGGGTCATACATGTTGTTGTGTGCTCTCGTCTCTATTCAAACTAATGCAGGTTCCTGGCGGCTTTTCCGCATTCGCATGCAGAACATTGACTAGCCCTCAATAATTAACATACCATTGGAGTACTGCTAATTAGCAAACTAAATTCAGTATGCACCGCATACAGCACATACAAATTAGCTATAATCAGAGTCTTAATTCAATTTGTGTGTTAGTAAGTTATCTAAATGCTTTTAGTAGTATTTATTTGGTACGTCTAATTTGTAATTAAATATGCAAACTTTTTCTAAATCTTTAAAGATGTTAATGAATTTCTTAAGGCAATAATTATTTTAGCAAGAGCAATTAGTCTGACTGTATATGAAACACAACCCTAACCTTAACTCTAACTATACATTTAACAAATTAGTTTCTGTGGAAACCTCACAAGCTAGTCTCTATCATCATTAAATGTGTTCATAAAACGTGTCTAACGTAACCATCTGACGGAGGACTCTTCCCCCCACTAAACTCTATTGATTTCAGGATGTGTGAAGCTGCTGTGAATCCGACCCTAAAATGTGCTGTTTTTATTCTTCCTTTCTGCCTTTTCTGTTTATTATCATTTCCAGAAGCCTTTGGTAAGTGTCTCAGTGAGTGCGCAAGCTTCCTAGTGTCCCTGAAGCAGATGGCATTTTAACTTCGTTTTAAAATGCATGTCCTACCCTCTGCTTTCCCTTTAACGTCTGTCTGTACCCTCCTTAATTCTTTTTCTTCTCCTCGCCCACTAACATGAAATATTTCCCTGTTTCTCTCAAGACTCGACCTAGCTTTTGGGGATGACACACTGCAGAAAGTATATGTGCGTGCGAGTTTGCGTGTGTGGATTTACTAGTGCAACCGTCTAGTGTTCCTCATTCACATCCAGCTTGCGAGCTCTCGAGAGAATTCCTTCTCTGGCTTCGCCTAAACTCTCGCCGGCCACAAATATTCCGATGGTTATAAAACAGAAGAATAACAGATTAGAATTTCAGAAGCTCCGGCCAAGCATTTGCGGTTCTGTTGTTGACCGCCGGACACACCCTCGGTCCGTGTGCCACCAAGAGCTCGCTCGACTCCATCACAATAACATATTTATCATCTGAGCACGACCAGCCTTGATGGCTGAAATCTGCTGGGGCCTTGGAGCCTTCCAGGCCTGTCTGGACCTCTAAATCAGTCATAAGCAAACATCACCTGAGGTCTCGTACCCAAGGGATGGACTACATTTGCAGGTCCTCCATAGTGCATGTGCTTGAAAGGTAAAGGCAACATGAAATTGCATTCAAAAACCAACTTTACTTCTGCAAGTTGAAGTGTTTCTTGGATGTAAAGTAGGAAAATTGATTGGATTGCGAAAAAGCTGCCTTGATTTTTGCATATACATATGAGACCTATATATTTGGCTATTAATTAACATCAACTCTAATGACCTCAAACACTCAGCTGAAGAAAAAAGCCTTAGTAAGTCTCCCAGCTTGGTCAAACTGGGCAGCCAGCTGGTTTTAGAGGGGTACTTTTCACCAGTTTATCCTAGTTTAACTGGGGTTTTTTTTGCAGGGATATGTGCATTAAGGAAGTAAAAATGGTTGAGTTTGATTTGATGCTGACTTGATTGTTCATCACACGTGCGGCTCTTTCAGCAGAGCCCTGAGAGCGAGTGAAGTTGTCTTATGTAGGGATGTTTACCTTAGAGCTGCCCGATCCTCCGATCTGGAGGGATTTACGCTGATGAGAAAAAGGCCTGTAGCCGTCGACGCCAGCCAAGACTCCTGCTTTCCTGTTTTTATCTCTATTCCGAAGTGAAACTGATCTCTTTAGTTTCCAAACCGGGGCCGGAGCCATTTTTCTTGAGAGGAAAACAAGATCTGGCGTGCTTTTGAATAGCCTGTGTCCTTTCTTTAGTTGGCAGCAGCCGTCACCGTTGTGGCCGTTGTCTGATATATGGATCTTGTCCTGGTGTAGGTACAGCTGCTCCTCCTGAAATCACCACAGGCGATACCTTGGGAGGAAAGCGGGTGAGATAAATGGACAGCTTCCTGCTGCGGTTTGCACTTCCTGTGCACGCTGGCTGGCCGTCTGATTGGAACAGGCCCCGAGGTGCTTGTCTAATTGATGGCTGTGAAGCTCTGCTACAGTATTTACGAGCAGGACTCGCACTGTGACTTGATGGACCCAAATCAACCTCTATATCTTTCCTATTTGGTTCTTTGGAGATAAAAGAGACAATGATGTTTCATTATTGGTTCTTTAGGTCAGTGTAGCAGTTCTAGGTCTTTAAGCAGAAGAAACGTCAAGCTTTTTGGGTAGTTTGAAGGCTTTCAGGGCTTGAGTCGGTCTACACTGAAAGTGTATTCATTTATACAGACCAATCACTCTGGGTGTAATGGGTGGAGTTTGACATAGTCCAGCTCCACCTCAGTGGACCTAATGGCTAGAGTCTAACCTAATTAGGGTTAGGGTGTGGCCGGACCTTCAGGCACCGCCCATTATGTACATAGGGGTGGCGCTGTGTGTCAAGTCCCACCCATTACAGAGAGGCGGAGCTGGGTGTCAAGCTCAACCCTTATGTACAGAGAAGCGGAGCTGGGTGTTGAGCTCCACCCATTACAGAGAGGCGGAGCTAGATGTCAAGCCCCACCCATTATGTAGAGAGAGGCGGAGCTGGGTATCAAGCCCCACCCATTACAGAGAGGCGGAGCTGGGTATCAAGCCCCACCCATTACAGAGAGGCGGAGCTGGGTATCAAGCCCCACCCATTACAGAGAGGCGGAGCTGGGTGTCGAGCTCAACCCTCATGTACAGAGAGGCGGAGCTGGGTGTTGAGCTCCACCCATTACTGAGAGGCGGAGCTGGGTGTTGAGCTCCACCCATTACAGAGAGGCGGGGCTGGATGTCAAGCCCCACCCATTACAGAGAGGCGGAGCTGGGTGTTAAGCCCCACCCATTACAGAGAGGCGGAGCTGGGTGTCGAGCTCCACCGATTACAGAGAGGCGGAGCTGGGTGTCAAGCCCCACCCATTACAGAGAGGCGGAGCTGGGTGTTAAGCCCCACCCATTACAGAGAGGCGGAGCTGGGTGTCAAGCCCCACCCATTACAGAGAGGCGGAGCTGGGTGTTAAGCCCCACCCATTACAGAGAGGCGGAGCTGGGTGTCGAGCTCCACCGATTACAGAGAGGCGGAGCTGGGTGTCAAGCCCCACCCATTACAGAGAGGCGGAGCTGGGTATCAAACCCCACCCATTACAGAGAGGTGGAGCTGGGTGTCGAGCTGAACCCTTATGTACAGAGAGGCGGAGCTGGGTGTTGAGCTCCACCCATTACAGAGAGGGGGAGCTGGGTGTCACGCTCCACACATTGTGTACAGAGAGGCGGAGCTGGGTGTCGAGCTTCACCTATTATGTACAGAGGCGGAGCTGGGTGTCGAGCTCCAACCATTATGTACAGAGAGGCGGAGCTGGGTGTTGAGCTCCACCCATTACAGAGAGGGGGAGCTGGGTGTCACGCTCCACACATTGTGTACAGAGAGGCGGAGCTGGGTGTCGAGCTTCACCTATTATGTACAGAGAGGCGGAGCTGGGAGTCAATCTCTGCACATTGTGTACAGAGAGGCGGAGCTGGATGTTAAGCTCCACCCATTGCATACAGAGAGGCGGAGCTGTATGTTGGATGTCAAGCTCCATTGAGCAGCTTCTCAATCTGCAAGTCACTGGCCGTCTGAGATGATGTTGGCTGTGAGTTTTTCCACAGGGAGAGGCGACATCTGTACCTCTGCGGAGACGTTTTTAAGGTCACTCAGGCCTAAACGCATGGCGGCGAGCCGAACTCTGCTTCAGCCATGCAGATGGATTAAAACTGCGGCCAGATTGTCTGCCGCCCCCCTATAAAACCCACGTTTTCTTGCCAGAGTACATTGACAAAGTCTGGAAGCTTCACTGAGCAAACGACAGGACGTTTTAAAATTTTTCTCCAATCAATCTGTGATTTTTCTTTTTTTCTTTTGCGGCATTTGTGTGTTTGAAAACCTCTAACCTTTAACCTAACCTCACCTAACCAGTTCTTTCCAAGCCTTAACCGTAACTTTGACTCTAGCGGGAACACAAACAAGCTAATTCTGCTGCCTCAGCGTCCCTGGTACTAACTAAACACTGACGATCCCTGATCCCCGTTCCCTTCTGATTCCTCCTCAACTCCTTAAATATACATAAACAACTTTTAAATTATGAATATTTTGCCTGCTTTTCGAGAAGAGCCTCAAAGCGCACATGCGTTCGGCTGTAGGTTGAATTATTTAGCGCACTAGTCGCAGCGGTGTGCATTTGTATTGTATATTGCTGTTAGGAGGCTCATAAATATGAATTCTAGATGAAACCTCTTTTATTTTCACTCTTTTTATTATATTTTGTTCGTCAAGGCACAGTTATTTCCAGGCCTGATGTTGTAAACAGGAATACTGAGTAAAATGCCGGAGACGATATGAGTTAATATCAGGCCGATCGAGAAGCAGGCATAATATCCATCACGGCACACCGATGACCTTCATACATGCTGGACAAAAGAGCTCGCTGGGGTCAGACAGGGACAGGATTTCAACAAGCTGATGATAGTGAAGAAATAAAGCGACTGCGAGCTTTGCTTGTGAACGTTAGATATGCCGTTTGTTTTAGCAGTGCACCCTAGAAATAAATGAATACAAACTTTATAATTAATGATGTTATTTTTAAATTTCATATTTTATTTGAATTATTTTTTATACATTTTTGATATAATTAAAAAATATTTGTATATAATTTATATTATGTAATTATGAAGAACAATATAGTTTTATTATTATACGTTTTTTTTTTTCACTTTTCAGTGGACCCTAACAAAATAAAACAAAACCTAAAACATATTTAATAATGTATTATATGAACTAAAAATTATTTTAATTAGACTAATAAAAAAAAAATTCAGTGCTGTACAGCCTAGCAAAATAAAACTCGATAATAATAATAATAAAATAATAATGAACAATAATAAAATTGCAGGTCATAAAATAAATAATTAAATGTCATAATTTATTTTGAAATAAAATATTTTGATTATATTTAAATTATTATTTATTATTTATTGATATTATGAATAATTTTTTTTATGTATAATTAATTGAGAAAAATAGCCATTATTATTAATAATAATAATAATAATAATAATAAATTAAAGTAAATTAAATAATAAATGAAAAAAAAAATTCATTTCAATATTATATTTAATTTGATTTTATAATTTATTATTTAATTTGTGTCATGTATAATTTATTGAGAAAAATAGTCATTACTAATATAATAATAAATTAAAGTAAACGAAATAATACATTAAATAAAAAATACAAATAAATGTTATATTTAATTTGTTTTTATAATGAATTTTAATTTTATTATATTTTTATAAGTTATTATTTAATTTTTGTCATGTATAGTTTATTGAGAAAAATAGTCATTAATAATATAATAATAAATTAAATTAAATTAAATTCAAAAAATACAATAAATACAAATAAATATTATATTTAATTCGTTTTTATAATTAATTTATACTTTTATAATTAGTTTTTATAATTTGTTATTTAATTTTCTTAATGTCTCATTTATTGAAAAAATAGCCATTATTATTATAATTATTATTAATAATAATACATTTAAGTAAATGTAATTCAAAAAAATACATTTATAAATATGTTATTTAATTATTTTTTAATATTTTTATAATTAATTATTTTCTTCATACATATTATATTAAAAACGTAGTTATTATTTATTTAATAATATTTTTTATTATAATTATGCTCCGCTATTTAATTAGCTAGAAACTACTTTTTATGTGTGGTTTCTCAATAAATAATAAAGCTAAAAAAAAAAAAAAAAGTTTAAAATGTAAATTGGTCAGAACGTTTCTTTAGCGTCTTTAACCGATTGTTCG
>NC_137120.1:4900805-4955805 GCF_949357685.1 Gobio gobio
GGAGAGGAATGTTGGCTGTGTTCAGGGTCCTTTGAAATCCGTTTATTTTTCCCCAAATTCTTTCTGTTTAATTTTTTTTGGACTCCACTTTAATAGATAGATAGATATATAGATGGATAGATGGATAGATGAATGGATGAATATGTAGATGGATGGATGGATGGATGGATGGATGGATGGATGGATGGATGGATATGTAGTTGGATGGAAGGAAGGAAGGAAGGAAGCAAGGAAGGAAGGAAGGACGGAAGGAAGGAAGGAAGGAAGGAAGGAAGGAAGGAAGGAAGGAAGGAAGGAAGGAAGGAAGGAAGGAAGGAAGGAAGGAAGGAAGGAAGGAAGGAAGGAAGGAAGGAAGGAAGGAAGGAAGGAAGGAAGGAAGGAAGGAAGGACGGAAGGAAGGAAGGAAGGAAGGAGCGGTAGTTGGATGGGTGGATTGATGGAGGTTGGATGATGAAAAGGTAGATAGATAGATGGATGGATGGATGGATGGATGGATGGATGGATAGGTAGATGGATGGATAAGTGGATGGATGGATGGATGAATAGGTATATGGATGGGTGGATATGTAGATGGATGGATGGATGGATGGATATGTAGATGGATGGATGGATATGTAGATGGATGGATATGTAGATGGATGGATGGATATGTAGATGGATGGATATGTAGATGGATGGATATGTAGATGGATGGATATGTAGATGGATGGATTTGTAGATGGATGGATATGTAGATGGATGGATATGTAGATGGATGGATGGATATGTAGATGGATGGATATGTAGATGGATGGATATGTAGATGGATGGATGGATATGTAGATGGATGGATGGACAGATAGGTAGTTGGATGGATGGATGGATGGATGGATGGATGGACGGATAGGTAGTTGGATGGATGGATAGATGGATGGACGGATAGGTAGTTGGATGGATGGATAGATGGATGGACGGATTGGTAGTTGGATGGATGGATGGATGGATGGATGGACGGATAGGTAGTTGGATGGATGGATAGATGGATGGACGGATTGGTAGTTGGATGGATGGACGGATGAATAGGTGGATGGATGGATGGATGGATGGATAGATTCCATCTGACTCCATTTTAATGGTTAAATTAAATTTTAGAAATCATAAAGCATGTCTAATTAATGTATTGTGATGGGTTGCCTACATAAAACAAAATAAATGTATTTTAAAGCAACACTGCATCAAATATTGAGGCTTGTTTTCATAAATTTTCATAAATTATTAAAACAAGCCTCATTATCTTATGCAGAGTTGCTTCCGAAGTAAGTTTATCTTGTTTTAGGGATTGTTTTAACTGAAAAATAGACAAAATACCCAATAATAATAGGATCTCTGAAATAAACACGTCAATTCAATTTAATTTGAGATTGTCTGAAATAGACACGTTATTTGGAGATGAATTCATAAAAATAAAAAAAATAGATAAGTGCTAAATTATAATTACTTCCAAGTCATTCGTCACACTGAAAAATGAAAGGTCAGCTAAAAGCGCATTGCATTCTGGGATTGCCGTACATCATGCATTGTGATAGCACTAATTGTAGCATTCCTGCTGAGCGTTACGCTAGCAATTGATGCCCAGGGAACGCTCGAGCTGAGGTAATGCTGCACTTTGGGTAAAAGCATCTGCCAAACGCAGAAATGTAAGTGTGATGTATATACTGCACATTTCAGCAAACCTCGCCGGTCATCCTAAGCATGCGAAAGAGTATTCTTACTATATCCAGCTTCACTGTAAAGCCTAACGCTTGCTTTGAGTAGAGCCAACTCAAATTAAACAACTTCCTTCAGTCTTTAGAATCTTTTGAGTTCTCAAAACGGACACATTTTGAGGAATCTGAACTGTTTCATTGTTTTGAGTTGTCAACTTGTTTCTTTTAATTTAGGCAAACTTAAATTTGTGATTTCTATTTCCCAGTATGCTTTTCCATGACCCTTAAAAAGGGAGAGTAAATGCTCAAATGATTTACGTTAAGTGGGAGATATCGTAGTGTTTAATGTTTTGTTAGTTTAGAAGAGTTTCTGTTATGTTGGGTTTTTTTGGGGGGGGCGGGGGTGGGGGGGGGTGAATGATCACCAATTTACTGCTTACTTGAACTTTACATTTCTTGATCCCAATTGGCCTCGATTTATTTGAGTTTTGCCAACTTATTTGGGTTTTGGGTAAAGTAAAATAACAGCTTGTTTTGTTGTTAGTGGTGCCACTGATGGATGGATGGATGGATGGATGGATGGATGGATGGATGGATGGATGGATGGATGGATGGATGGATAGGTAGTTGGATGGATGGATGGATGGATGGATGGATGGATGGATGGATGGATGGATGGATGGGTGGATAGGTAGTTGGATGGATGGATGGATGGATGGATGGATGAGTGGATGGGTGGGTGGGTGGATGATAGGTAGTTGGATAGGTGGATAGATGGATGATAGGTAGTTGGATGGGTGATAGATAGATAGATAGATAGATAGATAGATAGATAGATAGATAGATAGATAGATAGATCGATAGATCGATAGATCGATGGATTGGTATGTAGTTGGACGAATAGGTAGATGGATGGATGGATGGATGGATGGATGGATGGATGATATGTAGTTGGATGGATGGGTATGTAGTTGGATGGATAGGTAGATGGATGGATGGATGGATGGATGGATGGACAGATGGATAGGTGGATTGATGGATGGATAGATAGGTAGTTGGATGAATGGATGGATGGATGATATGTAGTTGGATGGATGGATGGATGGATATGTAGTTGGATGGATGGATAGATAGATAGATAGATAGATAGATAGATAGATAGATAGATAGATAGATAGATAGATAGATAGATAGATAGATAGATAGATAGATAGATAGATAGATAGATAGATAGATAGATAGATAGATAGATAGATAGATAGATAGATAGATAGATAGATAGATAGATCGATAGATCGATGGATTGGTATGTAGTTGGACGAATAGGTAGATTTGGCATTGTGTTACCAATTAGCAAGGTAGCATTTATTGAATTTATTGAAAGTTTCCACTACTAAAAGTATTTAAGTTGATGATTTTAAGTTAGATGTATGAACTAGATTACTCAAATATTGGAAGTTAAGAGCAATTAAAATGAATGATCACCAATTTACTGCTTACTTGAACTTTACATTTCTTGATCCCAATTGGCCTCGATTTATTTGAGTTTTGCCAACTTATTTGGGTTTAGTTTGCTTTTCTCTCTCTAATCAGTTCCGCTCATACAGGGGGAAAAAACACGAATGGGGTCGATCCCTCCAACAAATCAATCATGCCCCAGCATCGCCACTAATTGAATTACTCAAATGGGACTGTAGGTGCTGGAAATCGTGTGTGTGTTGAAGATGGTCCGGTTCCCTATGGTTGAGCCGTTTCTGAGCTTAATCAAGCATGCCGAGCGGCACGTGCACACAGGCTCTAATAGACAGCTGCACGGTAGCACTGGTCACGGTCCGCCGCTCCCCTCGACTCCACACCTGGCAGAGCTGCCTCCTGACACGGCCTCCACTTAACAGACAGCCCAGCCTGTTTTCCCCCATGATCCGGACTCGGACGGATGACGGGAGATGACAAGACTTTGTCTCCCAAGGCCGTCGCTAAAGCCCCGACCGGTTGCAGGTCAACAGCTACCGCGTGTCCGTCAGTCACAAGCTCACGCCAACTCCGGCTGATCGTGACAAAAACACTTAATGGCCAGTCTAAAGGACACAGCTGAGAATTCCCAGAAAATAGCTTTTCACAATCCGTGATTATGACTTCCAGAAAATGTCTTCCACTTGCCTTTTAACAAAAATGGTTTTGTGCTGTGTTACTACTCTTTGAGATTAACACCATTGGGTAAAGTAAAATAACTGCTTGTTTTGTTGTTAGTGGTGCCACTGATGGATGGATGGATGGATGGATGGATGGATGGATGGATGGATGGATGGATGGATGGATGGATAGGTAGTTGGATGGATGGATGGATGGATGGATGGATGGATGGATGGATGGATGGATGGATAGGTAGTTGGATGGATGGATGGATGGATGGATGGATGGATGGATGGATGGATGGATGGATGGATGGATGGATGGATGGATGGATGGATGGATGGATGGATGAGTGGATGGGTGGGTGGGTGGATGATAGGTAGTTGGATAGGTGGATAGATGGATAGATAGATGGATGATAGGTAGTTGGATGGGTGATGATAGATAGATAGATAGATAGATAGATAGATAGATAGATAGATAGATAGATAGATAGATAGATAGATAGATAGATAGATAGATAGATAGATAGATAGATAGATAGATAGATAGATAGAAGGATAGATAGATAGATAGATAGATAGATAGATAGATAGATAGATAGATAGATAGATAGATAGATAGATAGATAGATAGATAGATAGATAGATAGATAGATAGATAGATAGATAGATCGATATCGATAGATCGATGGATCGATGGATGGATTGGTATGTAGTTGGACGAATAGGTAGATGGATGGATGGATGGATGGATGGATGATATGTAGTTGGATGGATGGGTATGTAGTTGGATGGATAAGTAGTTGGATGGATGGATAGTTAGATGGATAGATCAAAAGAAGGAAGGATGGATGGATGGATGGATGGATGGATGGATGGATGGATGGATGGATATGTAGTTGGATGGATGGATGGATAAATATGTAGTTGGATAGATAGATAGATGGATGGATGGATAGGTAGATGGATGGATGGATGGATGGACAGATGGATAGGTGGATTGATGGATGGATAGATAGGTAGTTGGATGAATGGATGGATGGATGATATGTAGTTGGATGGATGGATGGATATGTAGTTGGATGGATGGATAGTTAGATGGATGGATAAGTAGTTGGATGGATGGATAGTTAGATGAATAGATCGAAAGAAGGAAGGATGGATGGATGGATATGTAGTTGGATGGATGATAGATAGATAGATAGATAGATAGATAGATAGATAGATAGATAGATAGATAGATAGATAGATAGATAGATAGATAGATAGATAGATAGATAGATAGATAGATAGATAGATAGATAGATAGATAGATAGATAGATAGATAGATGATAGATAGATAGATGGGTAGTTGGTTGAATGGATGGATGGATGGATGGATGATATGTAGTTGGATGGATAAATAGTTGGATGGATGGATAAGTAGTTGGATGGATGGATAGTTAGATGGATAAGTAGTTGGATGGATGGATAGTTAGATGGATAGATCGAAAGAAGGAAGGATGGATGGATGGATATGTAGTTGGATGGATGGATGGATGGATGGATGGATGGATGGATGGATATGTAGTTGGAAGGAAGGAAGGAAGGAAGGAAGGAAGGAAGGAAGGAAGGATGGATGGATAGATAGATAGATAGATAGATAGATAGATAGATAGATAGATAGATAGATAGATAGATAGATAGATAGATAGATAGATAGATAGATAGATAGATAGATAGATAGATAGATAGATAGATAGATAGATAGATAGATAGATAGATAGATAGATAGATAGATAGATAGATAGATAGATAGATGGATAGATGGTTCATGTCACGTGATGGTTGCGTTGTGGCTTGGATATTCAGAAAATGTCTTCCACTTGCCTTTCAACAAAAATGGTTTTGTGCTGCGTTACTCCTCTCTGAGGTTGACACCATTGGGTAAAGTAAGATAAGAGCCTGTTTTGTTGTTAGCGGTGCCGCTAACTGAAGGCTACACCAGCAGCCTCAAAGACGCCACGGGCAGGGAGAATAATGGGAATTCAAAATGCAATTATACATAAAAGATAATAACTGAAAACATTCTCTGGCTGAGTGAAAAGGATCAAAGACATTTTGTTCAGTTTCCGACATGTTAAACATTGTCTGGAAATGTTGTTGTTGTTGTTAAATATGAAGGACGGTAAACGAGAACGCAGAAACCTTAGTTAGCTTTATGCTAACTTTTCCTCTCCATACCATTGATCAGTAAGGACAAGGATGGATTTGAGAGAGCCTCCCCCAGATCAAATATTCTCAGTGAGCTTATCCAAACCCAAGCGGAAACAGGCAAGGGGGGGGGAACACAGCTGCAAATATGTAATGAAGTCAGTGGGGAATCGTCGGCCGGCTGAATGGCAAACAGGAGTACCCAAAATAGTCCTGTTCAGGCAGGAAGGAGCCCTGAGAAAATGTGCTTGCTTTGGAGCCGCTGGGAATTCATTTGTATTTAATGAATTTGGATATGCTTAAGATTTCCTCAATGGCGTTACTCAAACTGTTCATAGAAAAGGGCATCGCAAGAGTTACAACCCCAGCGAAGATGAGAAAGAACGATGGGGAGGATTCAGATCTCCCCGAGAGCTTGGCACACCACTGTGCCATGGTTTATTTATCAGACTCTGCTCCAATAATATTCAAATCCGTGCCTGTTTTCTGCAGTCGGAGGCTTCAGAACTGACACGGAGAAGGACGGAGATTTCCACCAGATTTTCCGTCACGTAGCACAGGTTGCGCGTGAGCGGTTCTCCTTCAGCTGCGCACCTGAGGAGACTTTAGAACGCTCTCCAAGCCCACCTGCTGTCGCCCGGCCGCCCGCCGCGCCAATGTGCACAGCAAACGATCCGTGCACAAACGCACACACTCTAGAAACCACCTTCCATTTTCGTCTCCCCCTGCCACGCCTCTAAACTCCCTGATCCCATCATGCTGTCGATCCGCCGCGAGCAGGTGTGAGTCATCGACCCAGAAGCCGCAATCTCATTGGCACACAGAATGTTCCACAGGATGCAGACGGCGCGCTTAAACCGCAGCGTGAGTCCCTGCTGTTGATGTCCTGTCGCCGCATGTGGCGGCATCTGAAGGTTGACGTCTTCGTTCGGCCAGAATGAACGCCTCCCCAGGAGCGAGGACGGTGTTGATGGCACCTGTCGAAAAGCAATGGCGGAGTACTCAAAGCCAGAAGAGTCGGGGTGGGGCGGCCTAGTGGGTAAAGGTTGGTGGTTCCCGAATAGATCTATCTGTCTCCGTAATCTCAATCCCGTTTGCTTAGGCGACACTGAATTCTGTCACCTTTGCTTGATGAGAACTCTGTCATTTGTAAATGCCTGGATCTCTTCAGCAGCAGACGGGGTATCAAACACTGTAAACCTGAATATTTATTCAGCAATATAGAACATTTTACATCTCAAACTAAGCTTGATGGGACTGCCCCGAAACCCCCCAACATTACAGAAACTCGTCTAAACTAACATAGCAAAACATAAAACCTTCACCTTAACATCTATCTTGCTCAAAAAAGATCATAACATCTATATAACAGCATTTACTCTCCCTATTTAAGTGTCATGGCAAAGCATGCTGGGAAATAGAAATCCCAGCCCAGTTTTGGTTAAATTTAAGTTTGTCTAAATTAAAAGAAATGAGTTCATAAAACTCAAAACAATCAAGAAATTTAGTTTACTTAAAATGTGTCAGTTTTGTGAACTCAAAAGAAAAAGAAAGTTCTAAATACTCATTTGTTTGAACTCGTTTTATTTGAGTTGGCTCTACTCAAACCAATTTATAATTTTTTTGCGTTAGGGTTTACAGTGTGTGCTAAAAGTGTTCTCAAAACAACTGATCACTCATAGTATAATAAAGTGATAATGTTGCTTGCAAAACAAAAATTTTTCCCTGGGGGGTTGGGTTTGGTGATTTGGCTTCAGAAAATGAGCCCCTGTTTGCAATGGTGGAAAGAGTACTAAAAAAATGCACTTAAGTAAAAATATTGCTACTTAAGAAATAATTTACTTGAGTCATATTGTTTTTCAGGACTTGTACTCGAGTAAGAGTAAATAAGTAGTTTGCTAAAAAAAACTATGTTACAAAGTACTCTAGCGTTATTTTAAGCCCCGTTTTCTAATTTACTTCAACAGCTCAGTGCTCTGATAATATCAATGCTTTGACCCATTTCAAGAGCTGCCAAAATTACAATTTAAATTCAGAATATGAGCATAGCTCACTTATATTCACTAAAATATTGAATCGTTAGCAGTACTGATTCAAAACGGCAGCGCCAGCGATTGAATGTCAAAGTGCATTTTGAACGCCCCGCCCCCCCAGCTGAACTGGACGTTTTGATTGGTTTGGCACTGAGTCAGACCTGTCTGTGATTGGCTGAAGCGAGTCAGACCTGTCTGTGATTTGGCTGAAGCGAGTCATACCTGTCTGTGATTGGCTGAAGCGAGTCATACCTGTCTGTGATTGGCTGAAGCGAGTCATACCTGTCTGTGATTGGCTGAAGCGAGTCAGACCTGTCTGTAATTGGCTGAAGCGCAGGGCTCCACCGCAGGAGTTTGGCTCCATCAGCACCTTAGTACTTTGTACTTTTGGGGAAAATAAATGTAGCGAAGTTGAATACTGTATTTTTATTCAACTCAAGTAAAATGACCACAATTGAGTTTTACTCAAGGAAGTAGAAAAAAATTGACAAATGTAACAAAGGTATTTGTAATGAGTTACTTTTCACCTCTTGTAACTACAGCATTTTGATGGCTAAAAAAAGCTTATTCCTTCATTGACAAACTTTAGAAATACGGCTCAAAATGCAAGAGTGGCTAACTTACGGAAGCCAGTGAGCAAATACAACCCCCTACGCTGTTAAGAACCCTCAAATCAATTGATCACATGTAGTTTAATATAATGTTGCTTGCAAAAAATGTTTTTCCCAGGGAGTCGAAATACTTTTTAGGGATTTGGCTTCAAGGGTTAGTTCACCCAAAAATGAAAATTCTGTCATTAATTATTCACCTTCATGTCGTTCCAAACCCGTAAGATCTTCGTTCATCTTCAGAACACAAATTAAGATATTTCTGAGGAAATCCGAGGGCTCTCAGGCCCCTCCATAGACAGCGATGTAATAAACACTTTCAAGGTCAATACCCCATGTGCGTACAGTGGTTCAGTCTTAATTTAATCAACTCTTACACTGTTGACATATGCTGCGTCCCAATTCGCATACTATCCGTACTAAATAGTATTCGAAAAAAGAATTAGTATGTCCCAAATCGTAGTATGCTGAAAAGAGTATTCCAAAGATTCCCGGATGGTCGACTATTTCCGGTCAGAATTCGAAGTGCAGATCGATGAGCACTCTAACATTGCGAGATGGATGAGGATTCGATTAGAACTACAAGCTCGGATAAAAAGTGTTAAAAAACTACAAACATGATGGTTATGCGAGTCCGACAGTTAAGTAGAGAGGGTTAGATAAAGGGGTTTGAGTAAGCAATTATCAGTATTTAACTGGTTTGACTGACGAGCCTTCTAAGAACTGGTTTGCCTTTCCACGGGCTAGAGAGCCACCACAGAGCCAGTCTTGCGTCACTGTATGCGTCTCATCTTTCTCAGCCTACGCTAGCGAGGCAGCGGGAAACACAAACACATCAAATTCGAGATGCATCGGCGCTGCGCAGACGATCAGCGTATGATATCAACATACCGCATGAGCGAGTCAAAAGCATAAGGAGTCGTCTGCTCTCTTTGGACTCGTCTTACGGCGATCGGTCTGCACAACACCGATGCATCTCGAACAAGCCTTCCATCAACAATGGCGAACGTTGCGTTTCTATTGATGCTCATGTCTTTACGATCCTACATCGGCATCAAAACACAGCGAATCCAAAGCATTTGTGCAGCTCGCCGTAATTTGTATAGACGGAGATTACAAAGGAGCTATTAGCTCGATTAGCTGCTATTTCAAAAATGGTGCATCTCAAGTTTATGTTCGTCTTGTTGGTCACGGTAACCCCGCCCCCAGCCCTTGACATGAACGGTTCTTACTTCTAGACCAGCAATGTTTTGGTGCTACTTAAGAACCACTTTTCCTGGTTCGGAGCTGGTGCTTTGGGTGTGGAAAGACAAAGAACCGATTTGAAACTAGGCTCTGACTCCGAACTTGCACCAGCACTGCCTTGGTGGAAAAGGGGTATATGTGGGGTCAGAAAACTGATTTTATCAAAAATATCTTAATTTGTGTTCCAAAGATGAACGAAGGTCTTACGGGTTTGGAACGACGTGAGGGAGAGGAATTAATGACAGAATTTGGGACAGAACCCTTTCAGAAGGCTAACAAAAGCATATTTCTCCATTGACAGCCTTCAAAACTATGGCTAAAAAAGCAGAGTGGATAACTTGGCTAACGCGATCCCAACCCCTACCTGAAACTCCACAACCCCCCATAACTCCATCACTTGTATTAGACCTCAGGTTATTCCAGGCCCTGTACACCTGTATAGTTTTGACATACCTCAAACTTACGTTTGCATGTGTTTTGGCATACATGGCAGTGACCTTGGTTTTCAACCCAACCCTGGTGCATAATATCAAGTGTTTATCATGTATAGCCAATAGGCATTCTCAGTCCCACAGAATGCACTGACACGAGTGTTACCACAGCTCCTGAAATAATTCATGCCATGGGATTCAAGTGTTGTGCTAAGCTTTGGCCCTGTGCAGCACATTTCGACATGAACTAATGGATGTTGGGTTCACAGCTCAGTCTGACCCTCACCAGCTTCCCTCCCGTTGGGACCGATCCGCGGTTTATCCCCTTCGACTAGTTCCCGGTGGACTGATTGATGCGATCCAGCACTCCTGCGAACGCCATAACATTGCTTCTAGTTTCGTTTGACGGGATGCATTCGGACACATTTAGATCAGTCTAATCTTTCTTGCCTTGAGTGTGGAACTGCTCAGATTCAACAGCGTTAAAAGGCGAAGTTGGCTTTCAAACAGGAAAGGCCTTTGAGCAATTTATGAGGATAGGATGCCGCACCAAACATACAAAATAAAATAGTTTCTGACAGTCTCGCTACTTTCAAAGCTCTAATAGTTTGCCTTCTTTTTTTTCTCTCTCTCTCTCTCTCTCTCTCTCTCTCTCTTTCATCCCCTTCTTTGGGGTGCATTTTTTTTTGCTTTCCCAGGTGCCCTGCAGATAGAAAACACTGAGGAAACCGACCAGGGGAAGTACGAGTGTGTGGCGTCTAACATCGAAGGCGTCCGATACTCTTCCCCTGCCAACCTGTATGTGCGAGGTAGGGAGCAACCTGGCCCTGGAGCCCATCGAAAAACAACCAATTAGATCCTCTTATGCACGACTGGTCACATGGCCGGTTGTATATAAACTAATCTTTACGCTAAAATATACACAACATGCTTAATGTGTAGTGTTGAGTCTTCTCATTGATGGGCGGAAACTTGGGTCGTACAGGTATGTTGGTCAAGTTTTCAGTCTGAAGAGGATGATGGTAAGTCTTGATTTTGATTGGCCAATGCAGTAAGCCAATCAAAATGCAAAAAGGTAAACTGATCTCAAAATATGCATGTTGCTAATCACATACATAGAAGTGTATATGCAAGTAATTGCTAAATCTAAACAATGAACGATCTGTCCTGGTTCAATGGTAGTTATTATCATAATGGAACGTCTGAGACTGTTTTAAGGCATTACATTAGCACAGACGACTTGAATCTCCAGGTTGATAAAGCGAGGCAGATGCATTTTGCGCATGTATTATTTATTTAATGCATATTAAAAACGACAGCGATGGGTTTTTCCCCGCTGTGTACCAAATAACTTTGTTCTGGATAAATTATTCACTGGCCGTTACATTATAAAATGGGTCAGAGAGTTGTCTTTTCATTATTATAGTTATTATTGTTCACCCACCTCCATCTCAAATAGGACAGGGATAGTTTTAATTCATCGTTTACTCATGTCATTTCAAACCTGTTTGAAAAAGTATCTTCTTTTATGTTCCACAGAAGAAAGATTAAAGGTTTGGAACGACATGAGGGTGAGCAAAAACAGAGTTTTGGGTTGAACAATGGATAAACAGAATACTAAATTGGAGTTATCATTAATGATAAACGATTGACTATTGGGGTCTTCTATCAGTCGCCACCATTTTATGACAGCAATAAACCACAAGAGGCTAGGGGTGTCCCATGACTTTACATAGTCGAGTCAGAATTGATCGAGTCGAATCGTGTGGGGTGGATAACCATTCGTAAAACGATTCCTCATAACATTTTAAAGCCACGATGTACAGAACATCACACAATGATATAGAAGAAAATATATAAAAACATTTTGGATCAATAAACCTAAACTGCAGACAGGATTTGGATTTCACATGTCAGCAAATCTAATTAAATCGGCTAAATTGCCTGTGCAAGAACAGCGCAACATCGATGCACTGAAAAACAATCAAAAATTAATTTACAGAATTAAATTGGAACAGAATATACCTTTCTAATAAATAAAAATGAATGAAATAAGTCTGAATCAAGTCACAAGGTGCAGAACAAATGTGTGCAAAAGGGCAGGGGAACATATATTCAAAACACAAGCCACAGATAGTTCAACTAGATAACCCTGAGTGATCGATAAATTAAAATAGTCAACTTTGTCTTTTTAACTGCAGAGACAACAATAAACGCTAAACTGGAGTGGCAGTCTTTTTAGCTAAACATGTCCATGTTATTAGCATACATAATTTTACATGTCAAAAACCACATTAGAACCGGCTGAAATGTTTTGTACCCTAAAAAATCCAGTCTTTCACTCTGCCTGTGTCCGTTTGAGTCTTGTGTAAAACTGCTAGTTCTATGCCAAATCAGACATTAGCGCCTTTCACACAGCAATCCCGGGAAGTTACCAGAATAACTTTACAGGTAAATACACAAATATATGTAGCCTGACAAGCCAGACCCACATCAAGATGTTGGGTCTGGGAACACACCATTGGCAAGGCTCAATCCGAGGGGCGGGATAAACAGTCATCTTTCAAATTCCCTCTGCACGCAATAGGATAGCGCTACAACCAACCAGAGCAACGAAGAAGGTGAAGCAGAGCTAGTTGATAGATTAAACTTTCGCCGTATCCGGTCGGCAAAACTCTGAACACATTTTCCTTAAGACTTCAGTGCCGTTCTTTGTTCTTTTCTCAAAAAAAGCTTAACTCCAAGAGTCGCGGCCAAAGCGGATTCAAAAGACCGCATTATGTTAAGCCCGATACTCTATACAAGATGTGATTGGCGTGACTAGAGTTTGGTTTTTTAAGCGCGCAAGCCAACGGAGAGTTGCTAGATGACCCTGGCTAAATTACATTTGCTGCCGCTAGAGTGCGTCTAGATTTCTAGGCTAACAAATATACTGTTCACATAAGCAACAGCGTTCTGGCTTTTTACCGTTAAGAGGCCCTTCACACCTCACTAAAATACCGGTAAATTCTGTGATGTCAGTCATCTTTAAACACTGCGCCGTTGCCTTCAATCGCCCGCGCTTTAGTTTCACTATCTGTTCAATTTGACAGCATATTTTGACGTCTGAGTGAAAGGCATAAGGGGATGATTTAAACAGTTCTTAAAAACTAGCTTAGAAATCTAGACGCACCCTAGCGGCAGCAAATCTAATTTGCAGCCAGGGTCGTCTAGCAACTCTCCGTTGGCTTGCGAGCTGGAAAAACTAAACTCTGGTCAGGCCAATCACATCGTGTATAGAGTCGGTGGGCGGGCTTAACATAATGACGGCAGAGTTGCAGCGGTTCCGCGTGCTATTCGTAAACAAAGAAGCTGGCGAACAGTGGTCTTTCGAATCGGCTTTGGCCGCGTCTCTGGAAGACTTGTTAAGATTTTCTTTGAGAAAAGAACAAAGAATGGTACTGAAGTCATTCTTAAGAAAGGAAGATGTGTTATGAGTTTTGCCGAATGGAAACGGTGAAAGTATAATCTATCAACTAGCTCCACTTCACCTTCTTCGTTGCTCTGGTTGGTTGTAGCGCTATCCTATATCGTGCAGAGGGAATTTGAAAGACAACCGTTTACCGTGAGTTCCCAGACCCAACATCTTGATGTGGGTCTGGCTGGTCAGGCTACTTAAAAACACAATACGCGCGTAATAGTATCAACCTCAGAGCTGATGAATGTATAAGATGGCTGGGTCTCGAGTGCAACACGTTAAAAAAGCTACGAGATGCAGCGCGGCGGTCAAAGATGATCATTTAGCAGTAAAGACTGTATGTGTGAAAGCTATTGAGCACCCCCATATAGCCAAAATGGCATGATCTTCGTTTCATAACATTCGTCGTCAAATCTTCGACTATTCAGGGTCACCCCTATAGAGAGAGGCCTTACTTTTACGGTGATTTTATTACGTTAAGAACAATTTACCTTATAACACCTCTTATGCATGAGGAAGTCAATGGCCTGTTGTGGATTATCGCCGTTTCACTCTCTTCTGAAGACCTGGAAGGTATTTTATTCGGACGTAGACAATCTTATAAGACCTTAAACAGTGTTAGATGTTCAGTAACATTTGATCTGATTTCCAGTGACATTTCAGTAATTGGGTGACTGGAGATTTCTGAAATCCATACAAATTACCACAGCGGTAATTAATTCAACATAGGTATGCTAATTTCTCACTGATTATGCGCATACTGCATTAAGACCGTATCCCGTCTCCTTTTGTCTTTCTTTCCAGAGCTTAATTATTGAGTACAATCAAATGTTTTCTGTTCTAGAATTAACAGCACTTGAAATTAGCAGCTACAGTGGAGGAAACAAGCCGCCCATTGGCGCGTCTGATAATAGCGCAGCGCTTTTAGAATCGGTTGTCTTGATTGTAGCTGCTAACTTTAATGCTAATTATGTGGGTTTCATTTGTACGGTCGCTTTGATTTGGTTGGTACTTTGGGTTGTTTCATTGATTTCTGTTTTTGTCTCTTTGTTTTGTTTCTGTAATTAACGCCGCAGCGGCAGCTCTTCAGGTGGCTAAAGACCTTGTAATTTTGCATTGTTATAACATTCTTGAATTGACTCCAGCGGCCGAACGCTTTTCCAATGAATCAAAGTGTTTGGGTCAAAGCAGGTAAACGCGGCAGACTTTGTCACGCAAGAAATAATCAGGCGACATCAGTCAGAGAAATGTAGCAGCTAAAAGCCTTGAGGTGGCCTTTTTTACTCTCTCTGTGTTTCCCCTATTTTTCTCTTCTCCTCATGTCATTGTGTTCTGCATCAACCCCTTTACATCCCTCAGAGCTTCGAGAAGGTTGGTGTGTTTTTTCTTTTTTCACTTTTTTTAACCCACATTAAATCGAAAAATCAACATGTATTAAAACCTTAACCTTGACTGATCTATTGGAAGGGCTAATTCGAAGTTTAAAAGCAAGCTGCTAAATAAGTTTCCAATTCTGGGAGATTTGATTTAACTGCATATAAAAACTAGTGTTAACTAAACCCGCTAATTCGGGTTCGTTTTCCTTTTATTAAGTTTTTAAGTTTGCATTGTGGGGCCTTTTCTCGTTTGCATCCTTCAGTATTGCTTCTGCCCAGAGAAAATGCTTATGTGCTGTCATGGAAATCTCGCATTTGAAAGCAAACAAGTGCCATGGCCTGATGCATGATGGGAGAATGTTACTGCGCTTGCATGCCTCAAGACGCTGTTGTGCTTTGTTGCATTCCTGTGTGTTTTATGATTCTCTTTGTTTCGTCCAGTTCTCCTGGATCGGGGCGACTCGTTTAGTCGGCTCCTTGTGTTGTGGTGTTTGTGTAATGTGCACCCTCAGTTTCGTTCTGTTTTCAACTCCTTTTTGTTGTAGTTTCTGGTTTGTTAGATGTGGTTTGTGTTTCTGTGCGTTGTTGTCTCGTGTTTCTACAGACAGTTTTCCTGCCATCTTCTGAATCACAGAGCCGCACACAAAAGCTCACTCTGCTAATTAGTTTTTGGTGCCACATGGATCATTGGCAGATATAATGATCTCCGCACTTCACGCAGCCCCACAGAAAACAGACTTTATTTCACAGTCGCAACCAGCTAGCGATATATCCTCGTGATGACTGACTGCCTCTTGCCCTTTCGCAGTCCACAGGCTCAATCAAATCAGGATTTATCATTCGCTCGAGCCTTCGTTGCCAGCGTACGTCTCGATTGCTTCTTACATTACTGCAATGTGCTGGATTAAAACCCCCAAATTACAACAAAAAGAGGGTGCTTTGTTTGTGAGTCTCTCTATGCTAATCCTAATCCATTAATGGTCCATATGCATATCGAAGTCCCGTCGGTAGCTAACACTATAATATTTACATTTGTCCACACACTTTTTGGGATAAACAAGAAAATACAATTTTCCAATAGAGTAAGACAAAAAACAAGCCTAAAGCCCAAAGTATACTTTGTTGTTTACGCGTATGCGAGTGTACGCAGGTATTTGACACGTGCAGTTTTGAGCAATCTCGAGTTACAAACCATGGGAAAACTGCAAAATATGAAATTTAAACTTAGTGTAAATTGCATCTATTGTTATTTGGAATTAGTGCAAATAGCCACTGCCCTTTTAAAATAGTTCCCACGCTCGCAGTCATTGTATTAGCACCAACATTTAGCATCAAATATCTTGTCACAGAATGCGCTAAACTTTGCTTTTTACCATTTTATGGTGGTTGCGATTCATTATGTGGGGTTTTTTTGTAGCCGGAGAACCAGAAATCAAGCGGAAAGCTCGCCTTCAGCCAGACAAGTTTGTCCAGTCGTGCGGATGGCTAGCTCTCGACTGATATCTCATCCCTCTCCTCGTTTCAGATGGCCGTTTGTCAGGGATAATGACACAGAACAAGACCCTCTGCTTCACTTGGCTAATGCTAACGTGTTGCCGGCTATCTCGTGATGTCTGAGACTAAATGGCTCTCTGAATTATTCAGTTTTTACAGACACAGTGTTGTTGGGAGGGGGGCGACACCACATGATTTGAGGTTATAAATAATGAAGTGCGCTTTGCCGCTACTCTGTCTCTCAGGGTCTGGCATTTATTGACAGAGCTTTATTTTTCATATCCGGCTGTTCCCACTGTGAAATCTGTGCCACTTTTACCCTGATAGCTTGTTTCTGCTGCCAAACATATAGAAAGTCTAACATTGAGCGCATTTGCTGCACGCTAATCAGAGCGAGGATTTAGCAATAATGCTAAATGAGAAATGTTGTTGATAGCAGCTAGTGGCTAACACGACGTAGCTTGAAAATAAAAGAGGATGTTTGTCTTTCACAGCAAATGTTCACAGCAAAAAAAACGCTTTTATTTTTTTCAAGCTACTGTTAGCCACTAGCCGCTATCAAAAACAGACCAGAATTGCCTAAATAATCGCTTTTAAAACCAACATTTTGTTTAAAACACTCTCAAATGCAGTTTTTTGAGCTAATGTCCCTGCTTGGAAAAATAAAACAGATAAAACCAGTCTAGGCTGGTTAGCTGGTCTTAGCTGGTTTAAGCTGGATGTGACTGGTTTTAGCTGTTCTCCCAGGCGATCCTAGCTGGTGTTCAGCTGGTTTTAGCTGGTCTTCCAGCTAAGACCAGCCCGGTCAGCTAAAAAAAAAAAACAGCCTTAGAGACCAGCTAAAACCAGCCTACCAGCTTAGGCTGTTTTTTTTCAGCAGGGATTGCTAATGTTGTGCTGCAAAAAACAATTGTGATTACTTTTACAACTTTCACTCAGTATTTTTTAACTCGATAGTCTCCTTGTTAGCCGTCTACATCAGGCATGATAGTTAATTGCTTCCCCTCTGAGCCCCGACTTATCTAGTTCTCTTCTATTCCTCGCCAAATTAATAACAGAAATTATGATTCTCCTTGTTTCAATGTAGCCGCTAATCTTACATTGTTGCCGCCTGACAATGAAGCTCTCAACCGTTCCGCCATTCAACCCCACATAAAGCAAGATCCCAGAATGTTTCCTAATAGCAATTAGTCCCCAAGACGAGGAAACCGAGACCTCACAGATCCACTCCGAGATGCTGGAAGACTTGAGCTGTACTGTACGCCATGCTAAATGCTACGATTGCGTTCGGTGAATGCGCATGTAGATGCATGTGAACCCCACTGCCACCACGTTGGGTTGTGTTGCATGTCCTTGCATGCTCTCTCGGTGTATAAATAGAAATGCAAGCTAGATCACACCCTACCCACAGGTCGAAACAAAGGCCACTTTGAATACACAAGTGTTTAGTGCAGGTTTTGGTGCACTTGACTTGTATTGAACACCATGCCGAAACCGGTTGATCAGGGGTTTCCAAATGCTCCAGTTTCCATTACTAGAACTGGTCCGAACCCCTACAGAGGCTGCTTTGCATTGCAGCGGCGGAGGTGTGTATGTTAATACGGGGAACCCCTGCCGTCTGCATGCAAATGGCCTCGCTACCTTCAAGCGAAATGGATTATTGTGGGTTTTGGACATCAAACAGGGTGTAATCTCAGCTTCAAGGTGACATTTAAAGGCTGCACATTATTTTGGCTTCCCTTCCTACCTTCATTTTGGGGCTGGACAGACTGTCTCACCAAAAGTGGCCGCCTTCGAAACGTCCTAGTCAGGAATTACAAGGAGTGAGGCACTCTTTGGCCTTTTTTATTTTGTCTTTCTCTGTCCGTTGCTAGAGTTGTCTTTCTCTCCACATTGGGCTTGAAATGGGATTTCGACTCTGGACCTCAAAGAGACCGCTCTCGGCCTGCTGGGCTCCTGGTCTTAGTGAATGAGGAGCGTGTCCGTCCAATTGGACTGTTTCTATATTCCTCCGTATATCGCAGCGGAGAGCACCCATCGCACATCAAACGTCAGGATTTGAGCTATAAGACCATGTGTCAGGACTTAGATAAAGCTTTGTGCAATGGCATTTCAAAGCCAAGCGAGGCAGATAGCGGCAGTCGTAAATGTCGACATGCATCTGAAAACATTAGACCCGCTTATGATTTCCCCACTTCGCCACAGTGGCACGCTTTGTTGCCGGCGACTTTGAAGTTGGCAAGCTCCTCGCCGTCTTTTCAAAAGGTTGTTACCTTTTTGTTAATGAGTCGTTCAAGTTAAGTCAAGGACGTATTGCACGTGCAACAGGAATCAGATTAGGAATAATTCACAAGGTGAAAGGTTGCAGCCCTCATTCGCTCGACTAATGTGGCGCTAGGAAGCGAACTTCACTTTTTAGCCTCTTGCGGACTTGGTTTTAAGAACGGCCAAATGTTGCATCACCCATCAGCAGGCCCACACGCAATAACTCATAAAAGCATGCTTGTTTATTTAATATATCCACATTTCATCATACTTAAATCATCAGTGCAGGAAATGCATCAGCAGATTACGTCTGGGCCTGTCCATCATTCACTCGTCTTGTCACTGTCATTGTTCTCCACAGAGCCTTTAAAGACACTCCTGCACTGCGATTATATGTGTGTGCTGTGACGAATTCACCAATTTTGACATTTTCAATTGTGTGGATTGCACTTGGGGAGGGTTGCATGCCTCAGATGTGTGTGTTGACTGTAGTCGTAGGCCTGGTGGATAGTTTTGGTGCCGTTCTGTCATGCATGCACCTTGTGATACGTGGGCTGCCCTTTCACCTTTGTTGAACGTTTGTTCAATATGCATTCATATTTGGGGGTCATTTCAGTATGTCAATGTTTAAGTTGCTGTTGTTGTTGTTGTTTTTGTTTTCTCAACCAATCAAAAAGTATTTTTCCTTAATTAAAGGAGGGATCCGGATCAATATAAATGATGCTTGGTTGCATTTGTGGCGTAATGTTGAATAATTTAGCAATTAAAAGTATGAAATTGTAAAAGTATTTTATGATAATCGTCATTATGCCTCCAAATGCCATGTATTGAAGCTGGAACTTTCCTTTGAATAACTCAACTTTTTTTTATTTAAACAAACTTTATAAAATTGATTATAGAAAGGATTTAGATACAATGTTAAATAGATATATTATAAACTAATGACTTTATTACAGAATTTCGAATGTAACAGTTGAGCCGGTTGCCTTGACTACTGTCATTTAAAAAGTACTTTTAAATTCAAAATGTTGTCAAATTCAAAAATTTTGGCGCAAACATTTAAACTAGATTTAGAACTGTGCTTTCGATGGTATTTAATTTCAAATTCAAGACTTTATGCTCTTTGACTGCTGGTTTCCAAGGCTATAGTGGACGTTTAATCGTGTATTTCAAGCCCCATTGTGTGAGAAGTCAAACCCACATACTTTTGCTCCAGTTGGCCCAGGGTTACAGTCTCTTTGCCCCAAATCCCCACCTCTCACTCCCAGTGTTACTTCCCTTCTGTCTCTAGCCCCACGTCCACCATTTTGTCCTTCCACTGTGTCCGCCCCCCGTCTGCTGTCTTGTAGCCTAGGTCTTGTTCTGCCTTGTGCCCTGTCTCTTCCTGTTGTTTCTGTCCTCGTTGTGTCTATGTGGGGTTGTTCATTTTCTTTTTTTTTGTATTAGATGGGTTTTTTCCTGAGCTAGCCCCAGCACCCATTGCTGTCCCTCTGTCTTTCCTTTCTCCTCTTGCCAAATGTAAATGAGGCATGACCCCCCTCACCACCCGCCATCTTAGGACACACCTAGCACATCCTACTTCCTGTTTCATTGGTCATTCGTGTCCATCGACATCAATGAGGCAGATGCCTTGACGATTCTTGGGGAAACCAAACTCTGAAGTTCAACCTCTTAATTGTACATGTTTGGTCTCTGTTCCAAAACCTAGCAAGACATCAAAAACATGTACCCTAAGTTCTAAGACAACCTTGAATGTGTCCTTCTGGTAAAAGGTCAATCCCAGAATCAATTGCAGAAAGCTTATTAAAAATGTGCTGCTTTATGCAATACTTGGAGCTGTCATATTTAAATTCTTGTTAGAATGTCTCGTAAATTAGCTTAGCAACATGCTAATGTCAAACTGAATTGGCAACAGTTTGGGTCTTTCTGTAGAATTTGCAGTTGGAAAGGAACTGCCTAGGTATTGGAACAGTGTCTATATATTTTAGAGTTTCCATCAGACCTTGACTTTCAATGAGTGATATCAAAAAAGCAAGGTTACCAAGAATGAACATGCCAGACAGGCTATGAAAAAAGGCCTGTTTCACAACCTGGCCAACTTCATCTACGCCATAACTCATATCCTACCCTTTCCCCCTACAGATCCTTCATCTTTTCTCTCGTGTGTAGGTTTGGCATCTCGGTAGTTGAGGTGCATCGCTGTCATCACTGTAGACTAGCATCTGTACCAGTCATGTGCCCTTATTTGGTTAATTTGAAATCATTTTCTTTCTTTTTCTTTGTTTTATTGATGTGTGTGGTAGTTAGTTGAGTTGAACTGACAGCTACTTATTGACTGAATCCAGAATTTCCGCCATAAAACTTTGTGTTATGTCTAGCCAGGACTGCAATGTGACAATACAATCCTGTCACATTACGTCATATTGGCTGGAGACGATAAAAAAATCCTTTCTCTGCATTGAAGTGGGTTTCCCCCCTCGTTCCTTTTCCCAACCCTTCCCTTTCTTCCTCTTTCTCGCTCTTTTGCGCGTTCTATTCTCTTATATTTCTCTTTTTTCCCCCTCTCCAGTTGTCTTTTGTCTGGGCATGCTAGCGACCCTTCAGTTATATTCCTCTATGCATTTTATCTCAAATACTTCTCTCTGGTTTTATTGTTCCCATTTACTCTTTGGTTGACCTCTACCTATTTCTGCATGATGTCTGTGAAAATGACAGCTGCATCTATCAATGGAAGCGTGTCAGATCTTAAAAAGGCTTTGTCCAGTTGATCTACTCTCAACCACAAAAATCTGATTAAGGTTTCTCATCTTTAGTCTCTCTTGGAGGGGCTTACCATTAGTAGTGCATGTACGTACCAACGTGTATGTACATATGTAGGCTTCTTTTGGCATAGGTAGAAAAATTACCAATTAAGTTTCGTACTTCACACTTTCTATACCCTACTGCTACAAAGAATATTTTCTCTTCACATTGTCCACTTTTTAACAGTAATGCAGGTTTTTCATTTCATTTACTGTAGTTACAGGTCACATAGAGATCTAATTTTAAAGATGAGAAACTCATAATAGATTTTTGTGCGATTAATCGTGCTGTGATGGGTCAAATATTGGTCATTGGAACCTTGTTGCTATGACTTTGTTGCTTTAATGTCAATCTATATTGTTGGTGAAGCAGTTCTGTTCATTTAGTTACTTTATTGTTATTTTAATTTGTATAAACCCAAGTGAAGTTTGTTTAGTCTCATTTTTTTTATAATTTGTTGTCCTCTCTTTAGACAACATCATGTACGTTCTAAAGAAAGGCTCATTTTCATCGACGTGTCTTGTTACCTTTCTCTTTCTCTTTTTCTTGTCACCATTCCTCCGCCCTTTGCAGTTCGTCGCGTGCCCCCACGTTTCTCCATCCTGCCCACCAGCCACGAGATAATGCCGGGCGGTAGCGTCAACATCACTTGCGTCGCAGTAGGATCGCCAATGCCCTACGTCAAGTGGATGCTCAACTCTGAGGACCTGACGCCCGAGGACGAGATGCCAGTGGGCAGGAACGTTCTGGAGTTAAATAGTGTCCGCGAGTCGGCCAACTACACCTGCGTGGCCATGAGCAGCCTGGGCATCATCGAGGCTGTGGCCCAAATCATTGTCAAGTGTAAGAATCAATTGCATCGAGCCATATTTCAAATGCTTTCTAGTTCCAGTAATGGCTACAGTATTTTTATTGTCCCCCACTGCAGCTTTGCCGAAACCTCCAGGTACTCCTGTCGTAACCGAAACTACCGCCACCAGTATCACCATCACCTGGGACAGTGGCAACCCTGAGCCCGTCTCCCATTACATCATCCAGTATCGTGCCAAGTCTCCCGAGAGCAAGTTCGAGACCGTGGAGTCCATCACAACTACTCGCTACAGCATTGGAGGACTTTCTCCAAACACCGATTACGAGATCCGCGTGTCAGCCTTCAACACCATTGGCCAGGGCCCGCCCAGTGAACCAGTCGAGGCTAGGACTGGGGAGCAGGCTCCCGCCAGCCCACCGCGAAATATCCAAGCCCGTATAATTTCTCAGAACACCATGATGGTACGCTGGGATGAACCCGAGGAGCCCAATGGACAGATCAAGGGTTATCGGGTGTACTACACCATGGACCCATCTCAGCCCATGAGCATGTGGCAGATCCACAATGTACAGGACAGTGTGATCACCACCATTCAGAGTCTGGTGCCCTCAGAGACCTACACCATCAGAGTGCTGGCCTTCACGTCCGTAGGAGACGGACCCTTCTCAGATCCCATTCATGTCAAAGTGCTTCAAGGAGGTTTGTTTGCCAATTTTTTGTGCCTATTTTCAGTATTGGCTGAGCAAAAGATGTAGCAAGGTGAGTTTTGCTATCGGAAATGTCCATTGTTGTTTTGGGTGAGCTGAGGATGTAGCAAAGTAAGTTTTACGATTGAAAAATGTCTGTTGTCAGTGGTTGGTGGGCTAACAATGTAGCAAGGGGAGTTTAGCGATTGGAAATGTCTGTAGTCGGTGTTTGGTGGGCTAACAATGTAGCAAGGAGAGTTTATCAATTGAAAATGTCTGTTTTCAGTGCTTGGTGGGCTAACATTATAGCAAAGGGAGTTTAATTATTGGAAATGTCCGTTGTCAGTGCTTGGTGGGCTAACAATATAGCAAGGGGAGTTTAGTGATTGAAAATGTCTGTTGTCAGTGCTTGGTGGGCTAACAATGTAGCAAGGGGAGTTTATCAATTGAAAATGTCTGTTGTCAGTGCTTGGTGGGGTAGCAATGTAGCAAGGGGAGTTTAGCGATTGGACATTTCTTTTAGTATTGGGTTAGCTAAAGGTGTAACAAAGTCAGTTTAGCCATTGAAAAAAACCTGTTTTCAGTGTTCGGTGAGCTAACAATATAGCACGGTCTTGAGTTAGACAATGTTTAGCATTTGTCCATTTTTACTGTTGGGGAGTCAAAAATGTAGCAAGATGAGTGATTGGGTTTTGAGTGATTTTCACCTGGTAATTGATCTAACCCAGTTGCCACAGGGGTAAATGTTTTCTCAAACACTAAATATATAGTTGTAAATTTCTTTTGGTTTCATTTCATGTCTATTAAACTGTCAACATTGGCTCCATTTGTAGTCCCTGGCCAGCCGACAAACTTCCAGGTCGGTGAGGTGTCAGACACAAGCGTCGAGCTAACATGGGAACCAGCCTTCGAGAAAGAGGGAATCATCAGTTACGAATTGCATTACAAAGAGGGCAGCCAAGGACCTCAGGTGCCTCCTCAACAACAAACCTTCTGAAATATAAGGTCAGGAGCACTGTCGCGCATCCAGTTTTGAACTGTTATTATTTCCCACCAAACAGGTAAAGAAAACATTCGGTCCAACCTCTTCCTATGTGGTGGAGGGCCTACGCGCTAATACAGAGTACTACTTCTCTCTGGCTGCCGTCTCCAACAAGGGCATTGGAGCCTTCACCAATGAAATATCCCAAAGGACATCCCAAGCCAGTATGTAGTCCATTTCCTTTCCTAAGGATGCGAATGAAGGGTTGGGGGGTCTAATATTGTATTTTGTTTGGGAAATGCCAAGACATAATGGCTATTTTGAGCTTTCGATGGGGTTGGGATACAACAACACATTGTTTGAAAGGGCCACTGTAACCTTCACCATTTCCCAATCCAGGGATATTGTTTATTGACTCCAGAAATGTCAAGAGTAAATGATAATGGTGTGCTTGTGTCTGCAGCAGATATGTGTTAAAGACTGGATCATAGTCTGGTCCCTGATTTTTGACAGGTTCAGGTTTCTGGCAATAGCTCTTGTTTTTTTTACCTCATTCCTTTGCGGTGTGTTTGTTTGCAAACCAGCATCATCTTTGAGCCAGAAGAGAGTCTTGCTGCATACAGGCAGCAAAGGTGATGTTGTTTTGTTGAGAATATTTCCAAGTGACTTGCCAACACTCAAAGATTTTGAATATTTCTCTCTGTGCATGTTGACAAATTGTTTTTTTAAGAGAAGATAAGTACAAGCGGAACAAATTTGTGTAAATTATTCGTAAAAACATTCTTATGTAAATCGTTGCATTGAGTTTAATGCACCAGTTTATGCAAGAATGGTTGTATGGATGATTTGCGCAATTTGTTCAGCTTGCGTTGCATGAATGAGACCCTCTGACTTTGATGTTTTATACATAATTTATTTTTTGTGTAAAGCGTCTAAAGGTTAAACCTAAACTTTTAAATGACCTGTGTTGTTTAGTTTAATGGATTCCTCGCCCCTTGGCAGGATGGTTTCGCACACTTCTTTTTCTTCTTTGTTTGGTGATTCTTTCATCTGGGTCTCTCTATGTCACAGTTATGTACTTCAGAGATTTCCTACATGTGAAACAAACAAATCAATGTGGGCTGATTGATCTGCAGCAAGCGTGCCGTTTGGCTCCCCAGCACGCTCCCTTCTTTCTTCTGTGTTCGTATTTCTTTTTCATGTGTCAACAGCAAATGCACTTTTTCCCTCCCATGCGAGTGAAGCACACAAAATATTATTGACTCTGGGGTCTGCCATGGCTTTCCACCACATCTAGTCCCTCACTGTGTATTACTGAAAGCAGCGCAGTCAGTGGCCGCTGGCGCCTGCAGGTAGTCAGCATTTACGCTGGGAGACCAGTTGAATTATTCAAGCCTCCGGCCTAAAAATACACCCTCGCTGAGTCGCATCATGATTCGGTGCATGAAATCATCAGTGCTTGTGGGGAACCTTGCAGCTGGCATGTGCCCTGTGCTAAAATATTGCAGTTACTGAGGGGTCCGAATGTCTGAGAGCATGAGAAAATGCATCAGTCTTTTCTTATTTAATATTGAGCTTTTTGTTTCAAAGCACAACAGTCTGAGTGAAAAGTTCCAGAGTTTAATTGTGGTAGCTCTGAATGATAACATTTAGTTAACTTCAGTTTAATTGAGCACAGAACATTTCAATGAGGGGCGGAAGTGTGCAGTCAATTTTCCAAGCCAGCTAAGAAAAAAATATGCGGACCTTTCAAACCTCCAGACTTGGACACACATACAGTGGGCGGAAGATGCCAGAAAGTCATGGCAGACACGGCCCATTTTAACTCATCTTCTTTTTCTACCTGTGCAGCTTGTTGGTGCAGAATGGGTGGGATGGGGTTTGGTTGAGGGGGTGCTGAGATGCAATGAACCTGTTGCACTGACACACAACGTATCACCTGAGCGTGAGAGAGCGAGCACTGAATGCATGTATTACCTCCCCCTACCCCTGGGGGGCGCTCTGTTAATGCACGTTGTACGCTGTGTGTGTCCTCTTCTGTTCCATCTCTATATGTCCGTCCTGCTGTTTGTGTCTTCATATATTGTATTCTGGAACAATGCAGTGCACTTTTTTTACCTCCCTTTTGTTTTCTAGCTCTTCCGTGTTTCACTTTGTCTCCAGAAATGAAACTAAAGCTCACCTGCTCCAGCTTGATGTCACCTGGTTTTAATTCATTTCTGTTCAGGACACAGATTTAAGTTCACTTTGTTTCATTTCAGTTTGGTTTATTCTAACACACTTGAGGAAACAGCCTTCAGCATTTGATTTTTTTTTTTTTTTTTTGCTCTTCCTGTCGGGGTTTCATTTTCCGTGACAAGCTCGACATGCAGCAACAGCACTTAGCATTGCCAAAGCAAATCCATTAAACTAAAGGTGAGAGTAAGTATCCCGGTGGGACGACCGTAGGCTTCTTGCTTGAGTTACGGGACTTTGTCCCTCAGGGTCTCGCACAGATGGGAGACGTGGTTCACTACATCTGCCAACGTCTTCCCTTGAGCAGAAACTAAAGTAGTGCAGATTTACCCATAACAAGGTCAGGGAGGCGACAAGCTCGGACGGTTAGAAGCAATTTAGCACAAATGCCCCCCAACTTAACACATAAACATTACAGTGTGGATTCCCGTGAGGTAAGTGACCGCCGTTCGGAGGAATCCCAGTCTGCCATCACACCTTTTCATACCAACTTGACACGGTGCAGAACTGTCGTATACTCCAACGGAGTTGGTCCAAATCCCTTGCGCAAGCTAGAAAGAGTGTCTTCACCGAGAGTTCGCAAGACGTTTATACACTAATTGGCCAGATCCAACTCAAGAGATTCCTCTTCGTTGATCTATTTTGCACTACACCAATTGGCGGACTGGTCTTCCTCATGAAGGCGTGAAAGGAAAGTGTATTGTGTTTGTTTTCTTTTTGGTACAGTGCTGTTCAGTTGACGCTCAGTCAGGTCACTGTTCGTGGGTCAGCCCACGGTAACGAACCAAATCCCCTGCGATGGTCCGGCAGAGAGTACTCACCTCACCCTCCATATCCCCTAACACTTGTTGATTTACCCTGGAGGATGTTAAATGTTGGGGGATGTGTCCAAACTCTTGAGGGTTAGTGGAGATAGACACTCCTGCCTTGACCAAGTGGGTGGCAGTGGCATTCTGGGAAATGCGCTTAAGAGTCAATGGCTATTGATTGATGCTCAGGTTTCAAACATGGTCATAGAGGGTCCACAAACTGGGGGCAAGGGTTTCCGCACCAATCTTCATCTTGGGTTTGGTGCAAGAACATCATGGAGGTCCCATTTCAGCTTCAAACAGTTGTTGCACTCATAAATGAATGCCGACCTTTTTATCCAAACAAATCTGTAATTGCAGTAGTTTTCATCTCTTAATTAGGCATTTTCTCGTAGCAGTGCCACCATTTGGCACGTATCTGGATTATTAACCCTCTGGTCCTCTTCGGTCAAAAATGACCGAAACATTTTGCGTTTTGAAATTTAATTTTTTTTTGCTTCATCGCAATGGGATGACACTTGGTGACTTTTGTCGCATTAGCTATGTGAACACACAGAAAAATCATGGAGATGATTCGGTTATGTTAAAGGGTCAGGAAAAAAATAGTCACACTTGTCAAAAATTACCGACATAGGAAATTAATGGGAAATACGCAAAAATACAAAAACTCAGGGAATCTTTTGGTGATACAAACCACAAATCAGCCATGATCCAGAAAAAAAGTGTACAGCAATGTAGGGGTGACTAAAAAAATAAAAAAAATAAAAAAAACACTAGAGAATTTATAAGCCACTTTATATAGTTATATAGGAATCTAGTGATCAAAATAGAGTATTATATCCGTTTTTCTTTTTTTACTCCCACCAGATGGCACTAATCTACCTTCAAAAATGCCTCATCTTTTTTTAACATGGAATACTGTTTAATTTAAAAATAATTTAAAAATATATTAGAACATTTGTATTATTATTTTCAATGGGGAAAAATAGCTAATAAAAAAAGTATAAATATTGCATAGTATCATAAAAAACCCTCAAAATTCTAAATAATAATCAAAAAATATTATTGAACTAAAATAATTTACATTGGTTTTCTTGGGGGTGGGGGTTACATTTTAAGGCTTCGGTCAGTTTTGACCCTTAAACGAAGAGGACCAGAGGGTTAAGTCATTAATTATGACAGTTAATGCATTGATTTTGGTTTTAAGGCTCAACCCTTGGTTTTGAAGAGTGATTTCCTTTCGACCACTGAAATCCAAGGCTCTTTTTTGCGTTTGATGTATAATACAGTCCCAGAATCATGAGTCTCAACCTTCAGGTAGTTCTGCAACTCTCAGATACCAAATTTTCTTTCCGCGCTCAAACCAGGTCGATTTGCAAGAAGTGAATGCAAATACTCTTCAAGAGAGGAAGTGCATCGTCAAAATGTATCTTCAAACGGAAGATGAAAATCCAGTCAAACTTTAATCCCATAAGCCCATTTGGTGAATAAACAGGGCTCTGAATAGAATCGCTCGCTGAACTCTGGGACAGGTGACACCTATGATAAAAGTTGCCTGGTGTTGGGACAAATCGGTTAACCATTTCTCAAACAAAAGCACAAAAGGGAATGGTTTTGGTGTTTTAAAAGTAAAGGGGGGATTATATTGCATGGGTATGGATAGTTGGATGTTAGCGAGGTGCTAGCACCCTGATCTCAATCTTGTGGACCCTCAGGCTAGTGTATACAATGAATAGTGCAGCCTGATGAAAGCACAGGGAACACTCTCTCCCTCCAGCCCCAAAAACATTCACATTATAGGCCAAATGACTCAACAAATGGACTAAACTAAATAAACGTAAATAGTTTGAATTGGCGAGCTCAGCAGTTGAGGGAGAGGGCCGAACCTAGCCGACTCTAGGGAAATATAGTCTCCCTCGAATCGGGTGCTTGTGGTAAGAAAGTCTTTAAAAATTAGTGTTTGAAGAAGTCAGGTACGTATAATGTACAGGAAAATGCTTTTGTGTTTTTCGCTTTCTTTTGGTTTTTGCTGTTTTTTAATGGTTTTCCTTTTGTGTTTGAAGCTTGGTGGCTTTCCATGATTCTTCTGAGTTGACATTTTGGGTCCTCCTAACATTTTCTTTTCCAGCCATTATTTCGCAGAGAGTTTTGCTCATTTTCCTGTAATCTGTTTTGAATGATTTTGTTTTGCTTTCCAACGATGGTGCTCATCCATTTGAGTTTCAGTCACAAATATGTTTTATCCCCATCTGTCCGTTTCCCCCCTCATTCATTTGTGTTACTTGTAGCTTCAGGGATCAGTGTGACAGAGTAACTTTTAATGTTCAATTTACAATGGAGATAAATGTTACAGGCCTTTAAACGGTATAATGCATTCATATGCGCAAGCATTTAGTAAGCATGGACACTTTTATATTGATTTAGAACGGCACAGACGTTGTAATTTCTGATATGTGCAGGGGAAGTGCTCGACAAAAACGCCTCGAAATACCGCAATGAATGGCCTTCATTCAAATGCAAATAATGTGATGTATTTTCCCCTCATGGTGGAAATATATCCTGAGAGCCCAGGGTATTCTCTGTGAAAGATGGGCTAAATCTTTTGCTCGCGTACAGGCGGTTATAGTTGGATACACTTTTCTTACTTAGTTTTTTTGTCTTGTTTTCCACTACAAATATTATACATTAACTTGAGAAGCAAAAAGACGTAAAGTCTTTGTTTTCTGAAAACATTTAGTGAGTTAATATGGCAAGGGGGTCTGAAAAAGAAAATTTTTCTGACCCCAGTTATTTTATCTGTATCTTGCGCCCGACATCTGTGGTGTTAATTCTAGATCTGACACGAAAATCAAGCCAAAGTTAAACCTTCATGCTTCATATTTATGCATGCAAAACACCCGACACCTTCAAAACCAAGCTCTTCTGTTTGCATTTGCCCTTTGTTTTCCTCGTTTTTTCTTACGTTTCAGTGTGTCTCTGCTTGTTTTGTTTTTCAGTTGGTTTTTCCCTTTTATCATTTTCTTTTTCTCTTTCCCATCTTTTCGTTTTTTGTTTTCCACCCCTCCTCTCCCCCCTTCCCAAACCTGAGCAGAGCCCTCCGCCCCCCCTCAAGACATTAAGTGCTCCAGCTCCAGCTCCACCACCCTGCTGGTAAGTTGGCGCCCTCCGCCGGCCGAGAGCCAGAACGGGGCGCTGGCCGGGTACATAGTGCGCTACGCGGTGGTGGGTGCCGGGGCCGAGGTCAGCACGGAGCCTGTGGAGGAGCCGGCGGTGCCGCCCAGCTCCGACCAGATCGTGCTACAGCGGCTGGAGAAATGGACCATGTACCGAGTCACCGTGGCGGCCTCCACCAGCGTGGGTCCGGGCCCCGAGAGCGAGCCGCTGCTCTGCCGCACAGACGAGGACGGTACTGAAACCTCGACTAACATTAATCGCTAAAAATTGTATTGAGTTTTAATTTACTTGAGAAGCAACACTGGAAAATACTAAGACTTGTTTTCATTGATTGCATCTTGAATAGAAGTGTATTTTGTCTTGATTTTGTGAAAATCTGCCAGTGATTATACACTCGTGTTAAAGGCACATTCTCTGAAAACAAGGATTAGTATATTATGCAATGTTGCTTCTCAAGTGCGTTTATCTTTATTAGATATTTTAACTGGAAATTATACAAGTTTCTGCCTTTTTTTAAACCAAATGAAAGTAAAGAAGGCCTCTTAAAATTATTCAAATAATCAATGTCCAACTTAGACAGCATTTTAAAGGATTAGTTCACTTTTAAATAAACTTTGCTGATAATTTACTCACCCCCATGTCATCCAAGATGTCCATGTCTTTCTTTCTTAAGTCGAAAAGAAATTAAGGTTTTTGATGAAAAAATTCCAGGGTTTTTCTCCATATAATGGACTTCAATGGGCTCCAAATGGTTCAAGGTCCAAATGACAGTTTCAGTGCAGCTTCAAAGGGCTTTAAACGATACCAGATGATGAATAAGGGTTTTATCTAGCGAAACGATCAGTTTCTGTGAGAAACCGAGCAGTATTTTTGCTATTATTTTACCTCTTATCAGACGAACGTGATCATCTCTGAGCTCCACTATAACTTCCGCTAAGTGAGGTCAAAATACGACCATGGTCATAGATATATCGATAGATTCCTCATTCTACTGATCCCTGCAGGCGCTAATGAGGCATCTACGTATACATCTATGACCACGCTCGTATTTTGACATCACTTAGCGGAAGTTATGGCGGAGCTCAGAGATGATCACGTTCGATCACGTTAATAGCATAAATACTGCTCGGTTTCTCACAGAAACTGATCGTTTTGCTAGATAAGACCCTTATTCATCGTCTGGTATCGTTTAAAGCCCTTTGAAGCTGCACTGAAACTGTCATTTGGACCTTGAACCGTTTGAAGCCCATTGAAGTCCATTATATGGAGAAATATCCTGGAATGTTTTCATCAAAAACCTTAATTTCTTTTCGACTGAAGAAAGAAAGACATGGATATCTTGGATGACATGGGGTTGAGTAAATTATCAGCAAAAGTTTATTTAAAAGTGAACTAATCCTTTAAGGCATCGTAGCATGTCATGATTACCCTTCAAGGCAATACAAACAATACAATCTTACAACATGTAAAATTAATCAGCGTCTTTAGCTCAATTCACGCATTAAAAATCTGTATTTTACTGTAACGCTTACTTCTCTAAAGCCACTGTATTTGGTTTTATTTCCCCCATTCTTTTTCTAGTGACCTTATATGGTCTCTAGCCAAGCTTAGTGAGAAAATAAATTCAAGATGGTGGATGAGGTGAGAGAAATGTTGATTATATGTCTGTGTAGACAGCTCACTCTTTTTGGGAGCTGATCTATTGACTAGCATTATGCGATGGAAGAAACATTGACTTAGCATCATTTTCATCTGTCACATCTCTTTGTAAAAGCACTCGGACAGCTTATGAGCACTGAAATAAATCCAGCCCGAGTAAGAAATTGTGTCGGACGTTCCCTGGTGACAGCAGTCTTTCTCCGTGACTGACAGCGCTAGTTCGGGATACAAGCTAGTAATCAATACGGAGCATAGCCTTTCACTGGCGCTGTGGGCCGCCCTACGATGGATGGTTTTGACAGGCTGGTCAACCTTTGTAGGCGGGCCGAGAGGGAGGGAATGCTTCCCCAAGACCTCGGCTGGGAAATCTTATTTGACCAACCCCACAACATGGAGTTATTTGAGTAGCGATATGTTACGACAGTCACATCCTCTGAGACTTGTACCGTTAAAGCATCTTATACGGATGAGCGGGGCCCCAAAATACAGTACATCCCCTTTTATTGACCGTCCAGGAAATCTGTCTCCTCCTTACAGCAGTACTGAATGACCGGAGGTATTAAACATCAAGGCCTCGTATAAAAGGATTTTCATTAGCTCGCAGATCTGCAGACAGCAAATTGATCAGAGCTCAGATAAGAATGATAGTGAAATGGAAGGGGATGAAATGGTTGCTTGGGTATATGGGGGTGTGATATTACATTTGATTAAATGTCCCTGAAGATGGGCGCTTAATCAGTAACCTGGTTTCACATAATTGAATGTACATACTAGCTGAGACGCTAGGGCTTAGTTTCTTTTCAGCCGTTTTGAGGTGGGTGCTTTGTGCAGTCTTAAGGTGATAAATTAGGATTGGTACTGTTTTCTTTCTGTCTGTGCTGACTCTGACTTATTGAATTATGTATGTTATTGTCCTTACTGAGATTTGTGTTATTTGGGACTATCTTTAAAATATGTCATGTAGATTCTAACTTTTCATATTTTTTTAACAGTCAAAAAAACGTCTGGGAAGCCATGTTTAGGGTATGATATCTCAGGAACCATGATTGCTAGCTTTGTTCAAATTGGTAGATTGGATGAAAAACACGTTCCCTTTAAGTCCAAGTGGTTCAGAGTGTCATCAGGATAGAGATATTTTCAAAACTGGCCTCTAAAGTTGGTAGAATGTGAAAAATGTGTAGACGAATGAGTGGTAATTGGGTCTTAATTATGCTCATTAAAGACTAAAGATACTAATAAAAGTGATTCAATGGTAAAACACCCATTTTAATCGACTTTTTATGTCTCTTTTTGATGAAAACTGGTAGAAAAATGCATTCCCTTCAAATCTAAGTGGTTTAGAATCTCATCAGGGTAGAAATATTTGGCCTCTAAAGTTGGTAAAAAATGAAAAATGTCTAGACCAGTGCGTTATAATTGTTTCTTAACTGTGTTCATTAAAGACTAAATGTGTTTTTGTTGTAAAACAAATTCTGATTGATTTTTTCTTTCCCTAACATGATGAAAATTGCTGGATATTTTTGAAACTGGCCCCTAAAGTTGGCAGAAAAAAGGGAAAACATGTCTAGACCAGTGAGTGGTAATTGTGTCTTAATTGAGTTCATAATAGAGTAAAGATACTAATAAATGCGTTTTGCTTGTAAAACTAATTTTGATTGACTTTTTGTTTCCCTATCATGATGAAAATTGGTGGATTGGTAGAAAAATGGGTTCCCTTCAAATCCAAGTGGTTCAGAGTCTCATCAGGATAGAGATATTTTCGAAACTGGCCTCTAAAGTTGGTAGAATGTGAAAAATGTGTAGACCAATGAGTGGTAATTGAGTCTTAATTATGCTCATTAAAGACTAAAGATACTAATAAAAGTGTTTCAATAGTAAAACACCTATTTTAATCAACTTTTTATGTCTCTTTTTGATGAAAACTGGTATAAAAATGCATTCCCTTCAAATCTAAGTGGTTTAGAGTCTCATCAGGGTAGAAATATTTGGCCTCTAAAGTTGGTAAAAAATGAAAAATGTCTAGACCAGTGCGTGGTAATTGTTTCTTAACTGTGTTCATTAAAGACTTAAATGTGTTTTGGTTGTTAAAAAAAATTCTGATTGATTTTTTTGTTTGCCTATCATGATGAAAATTGCTGGATATTTTTTAAACTGGCCCCTAAAAAAAGGGGGGAAAAAGGGAAATGTCTAGACCAGTGAGTGGTAATTGTGTCTTAATTGTGTTCATAATAGAGTAAAGATACTAATAAATGCGTTTTGCTTGTAAAACTAATTTTGATTGACTTTTTGTTTCCCTATCATGATGAAAATTGGTGGATTGGTAGAAAAATGGGTTCCCTTCAAATCTAAGTGGTTTAGAGTCTCATCAGGGTAGAAATATTTGGCCCCTAAAGTTGGTAAAAAATGAAAAATGTCTAGACCAGTGCATGGTAATTGTTTCTTAACTGTGTTCATTAAAGACTAAATGTGTTTTGGTTGTAAAACAAATTCTGATAGTTCTGATAAATTTTTTCTTCCCTATCATGATGAAAATTGCTGGATATTTTTGAAACTGGCCCCTAAAGCTGGTAGAAAAGAAAAGGGAAAAAATGCCTAGACAAGTGAGTGGTAATTGTCAAATCATAATAGAGTAAAGATACTAATAAATGCGTTTTGCTTGTAAAACTAATTTTGATGGACTTTCATGATGAAAATTGGTGGATTGGTAGAAAAATGGGTTCCCTTCAAATCCGAGTGGTTCAGAGTCTCATCAGGGAAGAAACATTTTCGTAACTGGCCCTTAAAGGGTTAGTTCACCCAAAAATGAAAATTCTGTCATTAATGACTTACCCTCATGTCGTTGGACACCCGTCAGACCTCCATTCATCTTCAGAACACAAATGAAGATATTTAGTGTAAATCTGATGGGTCTGAAAGGCCTCCATTGGCTCAATGGCACGGTTCACTCTCAAGACCCTTAAAAGGCACTAAAGACGTCGTTACAAAGTCCATCTCACTACAGTGGTTCTACAATAACTTTATGAATCGGCGAGAATAGTTTTTGTGCGCAAAAAAACCCTAAATAACGACTTACATAGTGATGACGATTTCAAAACAAGGCATCATGAAGCTTCGAAGCGTTATGAATCAGTGAGTCGAATGATGATTCGGATCGCATGTCAAACTGCTAAAATTTGCCGATTCAAACCGCTGAATCGACTCATTGATTCATAACGCTTCGAAGCTTCATGATGCCGTGTTTTGAAATCGTCATCACTATGTAAGTCGTTATTTAGGGTTTTTTTGCGCACAAAAACTATTCACGCCCATTCATAAAGTTATTTTAGAACCACTGTAGTGAGATGGACTTTGTAACGACGTCTTTAGTACCTTTTAAGGGTCTTGAGAGTGAACCGTGCATTGAGCCAATGGAGGCCTTTCAGAGCCATCAGATTTACACTAAAATATCTTCATTTGTGTCTGAAGATGAACGGAGGTCTGACGGGTGTCGAACGACATGAGGGTAAGTAATTAAAGACAGAATTTTCATTTTTGGGTGAACTAACCCTTTAAAATTGGTAAAAAGCGAAAAATGTCTACTCGAGTGAGTGGTAATTGGGCTTTAATTGTGTGTAATTAAAACATGTTTTAATTTACTTTTATGTCCGTATTATGATGAAAACGCTAAGGCAAATATCCCTTCTTACTATCGCTCAAACTAAGAGTTAGTGATTTGAGCAAAAATCGTGTGTATCGTAACACACTAGCATCATATTGGTGAGTTTTGCACAATCAAAAACCACCGTGCTATATGTAAAAATCCCTCACGGCGTGTCATCTTCTCCCCCCGCAGTTCCCGGGGCCCCCCCTCGGCGAGTGGAGGTCGAGGTGCTCAACTCCACCGCCATCAAGGTGATGTGGCGCTCCCTGTTGCCAGGGAAACAGCACGGGCAGATCCGCGGGTACCAGGTGCACTACGTCCGCGTCGAGAACGGCGAATCCCGCGGCCTGCCCCTCATCAAGGACGTCATGCTAGCCGATGCACAGGTATGTTAGCGCGATTATCAATGTTTCGTCAACAAACGGCGAGTTAACTGGTAGCCAATTAGCTATTGTTATGCTACTGTTGCAGCAAAAGCGGTTTAAAGTCTTCACATGCCCACTGCAGCAAACGTATGAAAATCCTTTCACAAATAATTTAATCTGTGAAGTTCTTTTATAGCCTCTAGAATGCTTTCCACAAGCGGTCGAAAACATCTTATCAGCCATTAGAACTGCACGGTTTAGTCAAACCTCTAATAAGTTTAACCTCTAAGGCTCTGGTGTCATAGATAAAGTCAACAAAAGCTGATTATGTCTGCCGTATTAAGTGCCCCGAGAGCTCCACAAAAACACGAGGCACTTGAGCATTGCGGTCACAATTCAGACTTGATTTAAAAGCACAAGCGGCAAAAAGAAAGAAGAAAAAGCAACGAGCGCCTCTGGCTGCAACCTAAAATTATAATACAAGCTTCTGTCATGAAAACAGCAGATACGAGGCGCCTTATTCTCCTCACAGCTGCAAATATTACAGCTTTGAACAAACCGTGACCGAGGCTTTTGAATTTATGCCTCTTGTGTTTATGATGGAGTCGTTCACAGTGGGAATCAGTTGATATTCGATACAATGATTCTATGTTTACTCTCTGTACGAACGGTGACATATTGCGATCTTTTACTTGTTTCTCATGATCTGACTTAATGTTACTGAATTGAATTTTATGAATAGAAAGTGTCATTTTAGTATATATTAGTATTATAGTATATTTAATCAAATTAATAAGTCAGTAAATATTTTGTCATCACATATTGAATCATTTAAATAACTTTTTTTAAATTATTCTCAGTGCAAAAATATGTCCAGTTTTTCTGTTTTGGTCTCAAATTTAGTTTTTCAATGAATCTCATTTGTTCGTTTTAACCCTCTGGGGTTCTTCATTTATGGGTCACACTCAGGACCTTCCGAGGGCGGGATTAAGATAAAAAAGATTTGAGTAAAATCAATTAAATATATTTTTGTTCAATAATATTTTTTCTTTTCTTTTTTGGTGTTTTGAGATAATTTTATGATTTATAATTAATATTTATGCAATAGTTATGACCCATTTTTTCCCACTAAATATAAAAAAAATGTATATATATATATATTCTTTTTTTTTTTTTTTTTTTTATTAAAGCTGTATTTCATTTTAGAGTCAAGCCTAGGCCTCATGAAAGCAATTTTTTTAATGAGATCGGTGCCATCCGGTGGACACATTGAGCATTTTTATCACGCAATAGCACATTTTTACCACTATAGTGGATTTATTAAAAAAAATTAAAAATCGTAGCTTCATCGGAATGGTCCAAAACTTGGTGACTTTATTGGTACTTGCTATATGAACACCCAAAAAAATTGGGGACAGGATTTGAAAAGTCTAAGTGGTCGTAAAAAAAAAAATAGTCACACTCAGGACCTTCGGGTCAAAAATGACCCCCATAGGAAATGAATGGGAAATTGGCAAAAATATGAAAATACAGAGTTTTTGTGTGAATACAATCTACAAATCAGCCACGATGCAGAAAAAAAAGACTCAACAGTGAAGGGGTGAATCTCTAAAACATCAAGAGTGCAAAACGGACAAAAAAACTCACATACACATACTTATACACACAAAAACACACGCACACACAAATTAACGCGTGCCATTCCAAAAGCTAATTGTGTTTTTGTGTGTGTGAGTTTTTTTGTCTGTTTTGCACTCTTGATGTTTTAGAGATTCACCCCTTCACTGTTGAGTCCCTTTTTTCTGCATCGTGGCTGATTTGTAGATTGTACGCACACAAAAACTCTGTATTTTCATATTTTTGCCAATTTCCCATTCATTTCCTATGGGGGTCATTTTTGACCCAAAGGTCCTGAGTGTGACTATTTTTTTTACGACCACTTAGACTTTTCAAATCCTGTCCCCAATTTTTTTGAGTGTTCATTTCCCAAGTACCAATAAAGTCACCAAGTTTCGGACCATTCCGATGAAGCTAACATTTTTTTATAAAACGCTTCGGGTCATTTTTGACCCGCATAACCCCAGAGGGTTAAATATTCATGCGACTAAAATAGTCAATATAGTAGGTGTAAAAATATCAATACAGTATCTTGAGGTGAATTATCCCAATACTTTTCCACATCAAATTAATTTTGCACTGCATTTGACATATTTCTTAGAAGTTATTTTATACTCTTACCAAATGAAATGACAAAAAAACAGCAGGAATGACACGCTCGGATAGCGGCGGCCGCTCAATTTCCTGCCTCGTCTTCAATCTTCACGATTTTTTTCACCCTAATCCACACTGACCTACTTTAAAAACACTCTGCCGTTCTTCCATTTCCTTGGCACTTTTACCTTGTTTCGTCTTACGCTTTCCTCTCTTTCTTTCTGTCTGTCTTTTAAACCGCGCTCCCTCTTTCTCCTCCCGGGTGGGGGATGTTAGTGGGAAATGGACGACACAGCTGAATATGTGAGTATGGCTGTCGGCTGACCGGAGAACCTGTGATGTTACATCAGACCCGGCCCAAACCCACCATGGTAGAGCTCTAGTGTCAGAAGTCTTCAGTCTCATGTAAAGAGTCTTCTTGCATTGCGAGATTTTTTTACAATGTGCCGATTTTTGTCACCGAGCGAAAACAACTAATGCAACCTCGCGTCCATTGTGCAATTTGTAAAATATTAATGGTGCACAGGGGAAATGATGTAACATCAGGGTTCTTTTATGCCTGGCATGGACGAGTGTGTGTTTTGTGCTGTGATGTTGTGCTACCTTTTGAAGAAATGGAGTTGTGTTTATTATAAATGGATCATTTGTGTAACCCGGAGATTGCATGCACAGGTTGGAAGTGAAGCTCAGTTCTCTGGAAGCTGCCGGATCCGCAGGTGCTTTTTTCTCTCCGCGGGCGCTTTGGCATTAATTTCCTCTCCGTCATGCGCGCTGATCAAAGCTCACACGCTTTCACGTGAAATATTGGGAAATAGGGGCCTGTCAGAAGGGCGTGTGTGTGTGTGTGTGTGTGTGTGTGTGCACAGCTTACCGGCCGACCCCGAGAAATTCATTATTCTGACGCTCTGTTTGCTCGGGCTGTGTTGAATTAATTCACAGACATGTGTTATAGATGAGCAGGAATCGTAATCCATAACCCGGTCAAACTGGATGACACGCTAAATGCCAATAATAATGAGCCATGCTGCAGAATATATCGATATAGTATGTATTTATGTATTATTTATTGAAATACTTATAATATAATAAATATGTGTGTGTGTGTGTGTGTGTGTGTGTGTGGGTGAACAATTGTTTATTCTCATTATCAATGTAATTATTAAATTGTGTAAAAATTCCATTCATTATGATACAGGAGAAACATTAACCTTAAGGGACCGATAGAAACAATTCTTAATGATTTAATACAATTAAATATTTATATGAATATTTATATTTTAAATATTTTATAAAAGAAAGTATTTAATATACATGGATGGATGGACGGATGGATAGATTAATGGATGGAGGGATGGATGGATTGATGGATGGTCGGATGGACGAATGGATAGATTGATGGATGGACATATGGATGGATGGACGAATGGATGGACGGACAAATGGATGGACAGACGAATGGATGGACAGACGAATGGATAGATTAATGGATGGATGGATGGACTGATGGATGGATGAATGGATTGATTGACGGATGGACAGATGGATGAATATTTGGATGGATGGATGGATGGATGGATGAATGGATGGATATTTGGATGGACGGACGGACAAATGGATGAATGGACAAATAGATGGACGGACGAATAGATGGGCAGACGAATGGATAGATTAAAGGATGGATGGATGAATGGATGATGGATGGATGGATATTTGGATGGATGGATGGATGGATGGATGGATGGATGGATGGATGGATGGATGGATGGATGGATGGATGGACGGATGGATGATAGATGGATGATAGATGGATGGATGGATGGATGGATGGATGGATGGATGGATGGATGGATGGACGGATGGATGATGGATGGATGGATATTTGGATGGATGGACGGACGGACGAATGAATGGACAGACAAATGGATAGATTAATGGATGGATGGATAGATAGTTTAATGGATTGATTCATGGATAAATGGATGGATGGATCGATGGATGCATGGATATATAGATAGATGGATGGATGGATAAATGGATAGATTAATGGATGGATGCATGGATAGATTAATGGATGGATGTGTGGATAAATGGATGGATGGATGGATGGATAAATGGATAGATTAATGGATGGATGGATAAATTGATAGATTAATGGATGGATGAATGGAAGGATAAATGGATAGATTAATGGATGGATGGATGGAAGGATAAATGGATAGATTAATGGATGATGGATAAATGGATAGATTAATGGATGGATGAATGAATGGAAGGATAAATGGATAGATTAATGGATGGATGAATGAATGGAGGATGGATGGATGGATGGATGGATGGATGGATAAATGGATGAATGAATGGATAGATTAATGGATGGATGGATGGATGGATGGATGGATGAATGAACGGAGGATGGATGGATAAATGAATAGATTAATGGATGGATGGATAAATGGATAGATTAATGGATGGATGAATGAATGGAGGATGGATGGATGGATGGATGGATGGATAAATGGATGGATGAATGGATAGATTAATGGATGGATGGATGGATGAATGAATGAATGGAGGATGGATTGATAAATGGATAGATTAATGGATGGATGGATAAATGGATAGATTAATGGATGGATGGATAAATGGATAGATTAATGGATGGATGTATGGAAGGAGAAATGGATAGATTAATGGATGGATGGATGAATGGAAGGATAAATGGATAGATTAATGGATAGATTAATGGATGGATGTATGGATAGATTAATGGATAGATTAATGGATGGATGCATGGATGAATGAATGGAGGATGGATGGATGGATGAATGGATAGATTAATGGATGGATGGATGGATAAATGGATAGATTAATGGATGGATGAATGGAAAGATATATGTATAGATAGATAGATAGATAGATAGATAGATAGATAGATAGATAGATAGATAGATAGATAGATAGATAGATAGATAGATAGATAGATAGATAGATAGATAGATAGATAGATAGATAGATAGATAGATAGATAGATTGATTAATGGATGCATAAATGGATAGATTAATGGATGGATGAATGGAAGGATAAATGGATAGATTAATGGATGGATGAATGGAAGGATAAATGGATAGATTAATGGATGGATGGATAAATGGATGGATGTATGGATGGATGAATTGATATATATATATATATATACTTATGTTCTTTACAAATGTATATAATTGTAACAAATCATTTACTTTAATATATAATATTATTAAACGTAATATAAATTATATATATATATATATATAAAATCAAAAGTTTTGTATTAAAGTGATTAAAGTGAGGTTAATATGCTTTGAGAAAAGACGGCAGGCACAGATTGCGGCGTGACATTGGATAGAGGGGAAACTGACTGGCCTGTGCAGGTGACATGTGGTAAAGTCTTTAAAAAACTCAGTTCCCTAACACAGCGCTAACTTCCCTCTCCATGTCCATTAAACACAGGAGATGGTCATCGGGGGCCTGCAGCCTGACACCACCTACTCCATCACCGTGGCAGCCTACACCACCAAAGGAGACGGCGCCCGCAGCAAACCCAAGCTGGTGGTGACGAAGGGAGCAGGTCGGTAATAATAACGTTATCATTAGCGCACCGCGGGCCAGGTGTTATTGGCTACAGGAGCAAAATGAACCCTAAGGGACTTCAATCGAATGAGGAAAAAAACAAACATGGCCTATATAGTGTGTCTGGAGTACATAAAAACTATAAGGGAATGTTAGCGGTTACAAGAGAAGGTGTCGTTTTTAAGAAAACATGAACTGAACTGAAGTAGATTAGCCTGCTAGCAGTGATTTAGCATGCTAAAGCACCTTTCGAGCTAACTTCTGTAGGACTCTCAGTGTTTTCTTATTGCTGGTTAATGTACACATGCAGATGGAGGTTTTTGGTTCTGTCATGAGTGTAGCATTTTTAGCTTCTGAAATAGCTTTCAGAAAACGTTAGCGCACGGTTTCACCCTGTTATGCTAAGTTAGCCTAATTATACAGGGACGTAAACTGCTATTGCCATGCAATGCTCGTACCATGATATTCTTATAAGTACTCTATCTCTGTACACTGTTTGCGGTGCTACTCGCTGGTTTCTGTGCGTTTCGCTTTAAGATGGCGCGAGTTAAATAGCGCTATAAATATTTAGCTCGAATCCTGCTTGATTTTACAGGGCTTCCACCAGACAACCCACTAACTAGTTGATTTTAACTCTCATCCTTCCCTCGGGTCATTTTGACCCAAACCTGAGAAATTGAGAGTTCATTGGAGTGGTCCAAGACTTTTGTCGCACTTGAACCACGAATGCACAAAAAATTAAATGTAAAAAAGTAACAAATCCTTCCCTCACGGGTCAATTTGACCCCCCTTGGGAATGAATGGAATGCTTCAGTGCACATAGAAAAACCTAAAAATGCTCAAAATTCAAACTAAAAATGCTAAGACTTTACCAAACATGATTTTATAATGTCTGCATGCGTATCTGAATGCATTCTGAAGAGAACTGACTTTAGGACCCAGCGGAACAGCTCATTTGATCCATATATAGAGCTATAAGGACATCTAGTGGCTAGAGTTATGACATAGCATGTTATATTATCTTTTTTCCACAAGAGGTCAGCAAAGACATCAAATTTATGTTATTTTGAGCTGAATCAAAAGGATTGTGCATGAAATTCTGAGTTATTTTGAATTGAAGTTGAAAGAATGTGCTTAAATTCTTATTTATTTATTATGTATCGATAAAATCTAGTAATTTAAAGGTACATAAAATAAAAGCTAACAAATAAACTCCCAAAAAATAGCATTAAAAAATAGAAAAATATTATCAAAATTAAATATAAGCTTTTTTGGACAAAGAAAAAAATAAGTATAATTTTAGGGCTTTGTGTCATTTGATTGATGGATGGACAGATGGATGGACAGATGGATGGACGGATGGATGGATGGATGGATGGATGGATGGACAGACGAATGGATGGACAGATGGATGAATATTTGGATAGATGGATGGAAGGATGGACGAATGGATGGACAGACAAATGGATAGATTAATGGATGGATGGATGGATGGATGGATGGATGGATGGATGGATTGATGGATGGATGGATTGATGGATGGATGGACTGATGGATGGACAAATGGATGGATATTTGGATGGATGGTTGGACAGATGGACGGACAAATGGATGGACAGACGAATGGATAGATGGATGGATGGATGGATGGATGGATGAATGGATGGACAGATGGATGAATATTTGGATAGATGGATGGATGGACGGACAAATGGATGGACAGACAAATGGATAGATTAATGGATGGACTGATGGATGGATGGACGGATGGATAGATTTATGGATGGACAGATGGATGGATATTTGGATGGATGGTTGGACAGATGGATGAATGGATGGACGGACGAATGGATGGACAGACAAATGGATAGATTAATGGATGGATTGATGGATGGACTGATGGATGGATGGACGGATGGATGGATGGATGGATGGATATATGGATGAAGGGATGGACGGACGAATGGATGGACAGACAAATGGATAGATGGATGGATGGATGGATGGATGGATGGATGGATGGATGGATGGATGGATGGATGGATGGATGGATGGATTGATGGATGGACGGATGGATGGACTCATGGATGGATGGATGGATGGATGGATGGATGGATATATGGATGAAAGGATGGACGGACGAATGGATGGATGGATGGATGGATGGATGGATGGACGAATGGATAGATTGATGGATGGATGGCTGGATGGACGGACGAATGGATGGACAGACAAATGGATAGATTAACGGGTGAATGGATGGATGGAGTGATGGATGGACAGATGGATGGATATTTGGATGGATGGTTGGACAGATGGATGAATATGTGGATAGATGGATGGATGGACGGACGGACGAATGGATGGATGGACAGACGAATGGATGGACAGACAAATGGATAGATTAATGGATGAATGGATGGATGGATGGATGGATGGATGGAGTGATGGATGGACAGATGGATGGATATTTGGATGGATGGTTGGACGGACAAATGGATAGATTAATGGATGGATGGATGGATTTAATAGTAATTTAAAGGTAAATAAAATAAAAGCTAACAATTAAACTCCAAAAAAATTGCATTAAAAAATAGAAAAAATATGATCAAAATTAAATAAAAAAGGCTTTTTTGGACAAAGGAAAAAATAAGTATAATTTTAGAGCTTCGGGTCATTTTGACCCATGTTTGTTATAAAGTGCGAGGGAAGGATGAGGGTTAATAATGTTTTATACGTGCCTAGTGTGAATTTTGGACGCTGCCACCATGCTAATACCATGATATTCTTTAAAGTCGCCATGAAATCAAAAATGTCTTATTTTTGTAATGTTTATTATAAATGATTTATCGGTGCACTACATTATTTTATTTTAAAATTCATGTGTATAAATTCCCCTCGAAACGACTTTGCTTCTCTTCCTGTCATGTGCTATGGCACGAGGGCGGGGCTATCGCGTCTCGTGTCCTCCATTTTGTTAGCAACGCCCAATGATCCAATCAATTCCCTAAGGACGAAATCAAGCCTCGACCTCCATTTTTTTCTAATTTCAGAAGCTGTTTGACTCGGATTTACATCACAATAAGGGGGAAATGGCTACTTTAAAGATCCTTTTAAGCAGTATATTATATGAATAATGTTAATCTAACAGTACCGCGGGTATGTGTGTATCCTCTGCAGTTAGCGCTCAAACGCCAGGTGTGCCAATCGCAGGTGTCAAGTGTGACAGTCCCGCCACATATGCATGTCATTCTCAACGCCTGTCTCTCTCCCTCTCCCTCGCACAGTCGCTCGCTCAAAGGAAGGATGTCCCTGTGCTTCCCGCCTCCGAAAGTGTGGCGAAACGCTTACAGCAGACAAAGGAAATAAATAAATAAACAAGGGCAGACTCAGCCCTACTTAAAGAAGCGCCATCGCGCTCTTTCATGTGCCAGAACAGAGGGGAAGCTTGACCAATGGGGCTCAGAGGAGCCACTCCGGGGCACTTTCATGCCTCATTTCTGCTACATAATGCTGTCAGACAATTTAAGCCCCTGCCTTATTGTATTGATAAGAGCCGACCCGCCCCTTTCAAACCCGGAACCTTCCGCAAGGCCGCCTGTCATCTGAGAGCGGCGTCCGTCCCCGAGCTGCCATTCTGCATGTCGGAGATACACTTCAGAACAGCGACTCTGCTCCGAGAAGCCCGTCAGTCAGGCTCTACGGTCACGCCGAGCCATCATTCAAGTGGAAAACGGCGGAATAATGTGCACTAGAGTGTGCATTAGTATCTTTAGTGGTTCAAAAATTAAAAACAATTCGAAATGTTAATAGAAATTAGAATAGTATATCAATGATACTAAAATAACACTGGTACAAATGCAAAAAACTTATTTTTGTGTCATGTTAAAGGGACAGTTCACCCAAAAATGGACATTATCGCCCTCAAGCCATCCTAGGTGTATATGATTTTTTTCTTTCAGATGAACACAATTGAGTTATAGTAAAATACTGGTGGTCCAGTGGATTAAACCATGGAACTGATATGCAGAAGGTTGCTGGTTCGATCCCAGCGGTCACCTCCAGTGTGTTCTTGAGCAAGGCACTTTACTCCATGTTTACTTCATGTTTACTCCATGTTGCTCCAGGGGGATTGTCTAAAAGTGTCTGCCAAATGCATAAATGTAAATGTCATATAACTGCTCCACACGGCTAATCCATAATAAAGGCCTTATGAAGCAAAGCCATGCGTTTGTGTAAGAAAAATATCTATATTTATAACTTTATAAACTATAATCACTGGCGTCCGTATGCGAGTCTAATTCCGGGCGAAGTGTGACCTCTGACCCGACGCATGACGTATTGATGAACGATGAAGCGCAGAGGATAGAGCAAAACAAAACCCCGGTCACGAATTAGAGTCTAAAACAAGAGTTTTTAAAGAGAAATGAGTTTGTTGTTTGAACCGCGAGAAGCGTCGACTCTTATCTAAGCGTATGCTACTCCTATCATAGATATGTATACGTAGATGCCCCATTCGACCTCTCCAGATACGTTGACGCGCCGCCATTTTAGAACGGTCAACACACGTCAACACTTCAGATGCTGTCAATCATCACTCGCATAAAAAACAACCGCCTCTGTAAAGCCCGGTGCGATTAAAATTCCCGAAATTTTCCCTGTTCTTAAAAAATGGTTTAAATTCAAGAATGTAATTTTATGACGTTTTTTAGGATGTTTTTTGAGAATTTAAGCTTTCAGATAATACCTATGATGATTACTTAAAACATTGAATAAATTGGCTATATTGATGTTTATTAAACACATTACTAGCTAAGTTATTACTATTTTTATAATTTATTTACTTTGATGGCTGATTTGCTGATGGTTTATGAGTTCTTTCCAATGAACTTGTTTATAATGAGTTCACTGCGTTCATTAAAAGCGGAGCAATGTGCCTGTAGGGTTCTCTGACGGTCAATATTAATGAGATTAAGAAAATGTAAAGATCTTTAACCAATATTTTTAGCATATGCAGAATTATCTACCATTAATGATAAACGAAATCCTAACTCATCTGCTTCTGTCTATGGATGTATAGATATTAATTTCATACATGCTTGTGTATAACTACGGTTGCAGACGCACAGACAACATTTGAATATTCACAAAGCGCGTTCACGACCAGCTTTGACCGTTTGAAAAATGGCGGACGGCTAACGTATAGCGGCGCATAGCACAGTCGCTAATGGGGCATCTACTTATACATATCTATGACTCCTACATCATACGTCATACGTTGGGTCAGAGGTCACTCTTCCGCCGGACCTCGACCCATTACCCGAAGCCAGTTATTATAGACCTTTATTATGGATTAGCCGTGTGAAGTAATTTTATGATGGAGGGATGCACTTTTTTGGGCTTCAAAATCTCGTCCCCATTCTCTCCCACTATAAAGCTCGGAAGATCCAGGATGATTTTTAATACATCTCCGATTGCGTTTGACAGAAAGCTACACCTATGGGATGATTTAAATTTTTAGGTGAACTAACCCTTCAAAGCATGTGTCAGCCATATTGACAAACATTATTAATGTTGCATTGACAGAGCTGCGTTATCGGTTAACCGCGCCTTGATCTCAAAGCAGATGTCCTTGTATCGATCTAATTGATGCTGTCTGTTGTCCAAGAGGAATGACACGGAAATGATTGATTCTGTTCTTGTTTCAGAGCCGACAGACTGATTGATGCGCGCGCTGTCAAACCCTTCGCCGCTAATACGCCTTATCATTCGCCGCTCCAGGTGCATTAAGCGCAAACCGCAGCGTCTTTAAGTTTAGACGTCCGTAGACCAGATTCTGATCAAGTACTTGCCTTCCTTTTTTTAATTTCCTCCTGTCTCCCTTCATCCTTGTGGGAGATGAGCAGATTGCATGCTAATGCAGAGGCTGGAGGTGTTCTTCTCGAGTGCCCGCTTGGACGGCCGCCACGGCTCGGGACCAAAGAGTCTGGATGACTCACAATCCTCCCGGCCCTGTGGTTATTCTCTTCAATTAATTGGTCCACTTAGGGCCACTTGCTCCAGTCCTGATTGTGGAGAGTGAAGCTCCTTGTTGCTCTCTGGAGCTTCTTGTCTAATAGCGTCTGATGCCAGGATAACTGTGGCATGGAGTTGAACTTTCTGTAGATTGCATTTTTTGGATTATGGGATTAGAAACAGTTCATGAATTGCTGTTGCTGTTGTGGAGTTCCAGCTCTAAAATAAGATTGGATCAGCTGTGTCTGAAGTTGCTACGTTATTAGTTATTAATTTTCTAGAATTGATGAACTGCGCTTAAGAGATGCCATAGGGGATATAAATGGGAGAATTGTTTATCACAGTTAATTGCTTTAATTTTTCTATGAAACAATGACTTTTAATTATGTCGACCTTTTGTCATCCTGTGCTGAGGACATTAAGTCGGACGGTTATATTCAGACATATTTGGCCGGTTTTGCCCTTGTCTTTTGTATATTTGATATCAGTTCGACCCAGAATGCAGCGCTGCAGTTTTCTCAGGGCTAAGTCAGCTGGCAGTCGTGCTTTATACGCCTAATATAACTCACTGTAAGTCCTGTCGGCAGGTTAATTGCATGTTAGCTGAAGGTTATTTTATTTTGTTCTTTTTCGCAGTAGCTCTGACGCTTCTCCTCTGCTGAAGATGAGAAGGACAGAGAGCGAGAGGGAAGTGGGGAAGGGGAGGGCGTGAGTGTGAAACGCAATCCTATCTTAATCAGTGGCTGTGGGTCAACACTGGCTGTTAATGCAAGGCCTAATGGGAAACGTGCCTGTGGTCCTGTGGAGAGGATTGTGTGTCGTCCAGTGGAGTGGACTGGAGTGCGGTTGGCGAGGAGAAGCGGGCTACAATCACGCGTCTCTGACCCTCGTTGTCCTCTCGCTGCGGCAGATTGCAATGTTTCCCCGTCACCTTCATCAGCTCTCGTCCGTCCTCCTATCTGTTCTTATGTCTAGTATCATACGGCTGTTAACCGACCGTCTCTCATCCAGTGATCTGTTCACTAAAATATAATCGTGTTCTCAAAACGGGCTATTCGGACGTAAGCATTGGCTGATACGTATGGAGTATATGTGTTGTGAACGCCTTTATGGCAGTTTGCACAATAAATAAATGCTTATGTAACAGGGAATGGGTTTGTAATCCTTTTAAAGTTGTTTCAGGTGCCTTTTCTTTAGTAGGGAGTAAGAGTATGAAAAGACATTTGGTTTTGATACAGCAAACTTAAGTGAGATACGGTTCATTAATGCCCCTCTCTTTCTTTCTCTCCCTCTCTACAGTGCCGGGGCCTCCCTTTCTCTCCGTCAACCAAAACTCGGAGACTACCGCTCTAGTACGCTGGCAACCCCCAGATTTCATCGCTCCAGGTCTCGAGGTGCAGGGCTACCGGCTGCAGTTTGGCCGAAAAGACGTGAGCCCCCTGGCCACACTGGAGTTCGGCCCTGAGGAGTTTGAATATTCCATTAGCAATATCCACCGAGGGGCCATGTACGTGTTCAAAGTGTCCGCCAAGTCCAGATCGGGATTTGGCGAAGAGGCTACACGAGAACTGAGAGTCCCGGAGGAGGTTCCCCGAGGTTATCCTCAAATAACCGAAGGCTCCAACATCACCTGCTGCTCGCTCCAGTTCTCCTGGCTGCCTCCGGTCCTAGCGGAGCGCAACGGTGCTATAACGGAGTACACGCTGGCCTACCAGGAGGAGGGAACGGCTGGCGGACCCAAGGAACTGCGTCTGCCGGCTGACGAGAACAGCTACACCCTCAACAGCCTGAGACCCAATGCAGTGTATGATGTGAAAATTCGAGCGCACACCAGTGTAGGTCCAGGGCCCTACAGCCCACCGATCCAGTATCGAACAGTGGCCTATGCAGCAGGTAGGGGTTGCTCATTTCCTCGCCTCAAGGGACAAACCTCTACAATGCAAGCACCTACACCCGATTATATAAAGTTCTCTGGGAGCCACATACCTCACTAACACCCTCCCCCACAACAAGGTAAAATAAGTCAGTAAGCTAAAGTCAGTCAGTTTTGAAAGGGGAGGAGCGTCAGTTTTTGCGAGGTAAGTGCCGATTGGTCAGACACGCCCAGCACATTCACTCATCTAATCACGAAATGTCCCTAGTATCAAAGGTAGGCGAGAACCACGTCAAGGAGATCCCAAATCTGAAGTGGAACTAGGCACATTTGTTTACTTTGTTTGGGTTTTTCTTATTTTCGTGTTTTTTTTTTTGGTTTGACAGTTACTCTTTTCTGTACTCACCTTTCCCCCCTGCTCCCACACTGGGATGGTTTGAAGCATGGCGTCCCATGATGCACTGCTAACAAGTGTGGGCATGACAATTGTGTTTTGGGGTTTGTCCTCGTTCCTGTCGGGCTTTCTGCCACGGCAGTGCCTATCCAAATTTGAGAGTACGCAGCAGTGGGTTACTCAAACATAATGTGGGTTCAGCTATTCTGGAAGCATTCAGGGGGGATTATGGGAACTGCTTGCCAAATGTTCTTGTTGGGGCGGCACTGCCGGGCCAGGGCAGGCAGAGTACTGTGCGATCCTGTGGTTCTGTGTTCACCAGTCCAGTCTAGCGTGCTGTTTGTCCCAACTGAGCGCCTCCCTCCCTCCCCTTCACAGCTAACGCCACACTCTGCTCACTCCGAGGGACCAAAGCCCCTTACCCTTTGGGGGAAAAAAGAAAAATGGTTGCAAGCGCCGAATATTCTGTCAGCCTTCTTTCCCTTCAGGCCTCTTGTAATTTTTCCATTTCTATAGTGTTTTTCTCAATTTGTTTCCCCCATTCACTTCTGGACAGATGTTCCTAAGAACTTCACCGTGAAGCTGGTCACCAAGACCACGGTACTGCTGACCTGGAAGTTTTCCGATAGGCATTTCCCATACCGCTGCATGGTAAGCGATTCCTGTTTTGGCCATCCTGCTCAAACGAGTACCTGCCAGACTGACTTTACATGTTTTTTTGGTGTTATTGTGAACAGTTAAATCCATGCACATTCTTCCACAGATTGAGTACAACCGCCAGAAGGTTGACATTGATGCTAGGATGACCAAAGCTCTCATCACCAACTTACGACCCAACCTCACCTATGAGTTCAGAATCACCTGCCAGGAGAGCAACGACGGTGGACCCAAACACAAGCTCATTGCCCGAACAGCGCCACCTATTCTGGTCCGAAAGCCTGAGCTGGACCTGAAAAGAGAGCCGGACAGTATGCTGACCATTATCCTTCCACCGCTGGAAGCCAAAGAGTTGATCAAGTGAGGAAACCATACACCGCCCTAGGCTAGAATCGCGCAATCTGTGCGAGTATACGGATGCAAACGCATATGATTAGAATGGAGTTGGTGTGTTGATGAGGAAAACATGTTTGAAGACCGTTTGTGCTATTGTTCTCTATAGAGCCCCTTGTGGCCACACTGAGAATGCAGTACCTGTGTTTGAAGCATCTGCATTCACATGGTTGCGTAGGGTATTTTTCAGGTTTTGTTTAGCTAGATATTCCCATTTTTAAGCTCTGAAAGATACAGAGAAGTAGATTTTTTTGCTATTGTGGGGGGAATTATTTGTTTTATGCACCATCTTTGCAGGGCAATCTATGTTGTGGTGGTGCCTCTGAGGAAAGGAAGAGGACCGATCCGATACATCAAAAACCCAGATGAGCAGGATCTAGAAGAGGTAAACATGCCCTTTTTTTCTTCAAGTCTTTGTCCTTGTGTCGCAGACACAGTGGAGCCAGAGCCATTGAAAGTGTTCTCGCAGGAGCATTGTGGGAACGTTCCCGAGGGGTTTGTCAGAGAGAGGGGACAATTACACAGCTCTCATCCTTACTCTGCTGACAAACTGCCACGCTTAGCCACTTGACCTTGAGCTGTAGATTCTGTTTTTACATTATTTTATTCATTGTGACTTCACATGTAATAGTTTTAGCCCGATTTGTTTGCACAATTAGCACTGCTTGATGTTGATTTGGTACATGTTTTAGATGCTTCTCCTCATACGGTCTTTTCTCCCACAGCTGTTGGGCGTTAGAAAACTCGGTCAACGTCACACTCGAACCACCCGTCAGCTCAAGCAAGCAGACGAGAAGCAGCCCTACATCGCTGCCAGCTTCAAGCCCTCATCCATGCCGCCATCCTTCACCCTGGGCAACCAGATAGTGTACAGCGGCTTTGAAAACAGGGCTCTGGACCCTGGGCAGGAATATGTGTTCTTCATCCTAGCTGAGCTTAACACTACTGGAGGGGTGAGTGGAATATAAAGCTTGTTATGACAACCCTAAAGTGACATATGCGGATGATTGTAACCTTGTTTTGCGCTTGTGCAGAAGTCCTTTGCATCTAGCCCCTACACTGACCCAATCATGGCTCCTGACGTGGACCCTCAGCCCTTAGAGACGGGAGGAGACGGACTCATCTGGGTGGTGGGACCCGTACTTGCTGTGGTCTTCATTATCTGTATCGTGATTGCGATTCTCCTCTACAAAAAGTGAGTGGACTTTTGACATTCAAATGAATTAATGAATTAATTTTTGTTTGTCCATTTGCAGCACCAGCAAAAAGGAGATTTTTAATAGCTATAGGGGAGCCCGGGGCACAACCTAACGCGGGGTTAGTTGTAACACGCATGTTTTAACCCTTTCCACACATGCCAGAATGACGAAACTTAGTGTATTTACTAGTTGCCGTATCAACATTATTTAGAGAAAAAATAGCACCAAAATGAAAAAATCTCTGGAAGATATTACTGAACATGTTTTTAACCATAGCAAAAGTAAATTTCTTACTTAAGTTTAGTTTTCATCTCTGTTTTTTGTGTTTATTTAAAATAAGACAAATCCGATAATATTTTAATCTTATATCTGTTATTTAACAGTTGAGATGGTTCTTTAATGCTGATCTTACCAGCAGAAGCCGCAATTTAAATCCCAGTTGTGCAGATGGGTAGTGTGTTAAAGGGTTAGTTCACCCAAAAATGAAAATTCTGTCATTAATTACTCACCCTCATGTCGTTCGAAACCCGTCAGACCTCCGTTCATCTTCAGACACAAATTAAGATATTTTAGTTGAAATCTGATGGCTCTGAAAGGCCTCCATTGGCACAATGCACGGTTCACTCTCAAGAGCCTTAAAAGGTACTAAAGACGTCGTTACAAAGTCCATCTCACTACAGTGGTTCTAAATTAACTTTATGAATCGGCGAGAACAGTTTTTGTGCGCAAAAAAACCCTAAATTACGATTTATATAGTGATGACCGATTTCAAAACACGGCATCATGAAGCTTCGAAGCGTTATGAATCAGTGAGTCGAATGAGCAGTTTCGATCGCCAAATTTCAGCAGTTTGGCGGTTTGACACGGGATCCGAATCATGATTCGACTCACTGATTCATAACGCTTCGAAGCTTCATGATGCCGTGTTTTGAAATCGTCATCACTATATAAGTCGTTATTTAGGGGTTTTTTGCACACAAAAACTATTCTCGCCGATTCATAAAGTTATTGTAGAACCACTGTAGTGAGATGGACTTTGTAACGACGTCTTTAGTGTCTTTTAAGGGTCTTGAGAGTGAACCGTGCCATTGAGCCAATGGAGGCCTTTCAGAGCCATCAGATTTACACTAAAATATCTTCATTTGTGTCTGAAGATGAACGGAGGTCTGACGGGTGTCCAACGAAATGAGGGTAAGTAATTAATGACAGAATTTTCATTTTTGGGTGAACTAACCCTTTAAGTCTGCGTTACAATGAGCCCCTATTAGAAATATGCCATTACATTCGATACTTTTATGAATTCTTTTGAGAAACCATGAGAAAAGGGTGAATAATGACTGAGAGTTAATGTTCAGAAATGATTAATTATTATCATGTTTTGAACTATGCTGTATAGCTGTATTTAGCAATGTGTTTGTAGTCAAAAAATGCTTATATTTTTAATGATTAAAAAATGCCATTATTTTATTTTAAAAAGTTAATAATTGTATTTTGTTGACAAAATATTTTAGTTTGTCTTGTATATTTTTTTGATTATATCAGGTAACATTTTAAGCTGTCATTTGATCATGTTACAATGTACCCCAACTACGGGGCATGTGTCACATTTCGCTTCCATTCTTTCGTGGTAAATCAAGAAAAAAGTATACACTGTATTAATGAAACAAAACCACATAATTGTACTAGACATGTGTCCAATTCATGTGGGAAAAAATTAATGGATTTACACAAACTGAGACAGTCAAAAAGCGTTAGGTTGTGCCCCGCTCTCCCCTATATTATAACTTTATATATAATAAGTACGTGGAACTATCTTCAAACGAACGCACTCTAAATGCATTATAAGGTAAAGGAATGCTAAAAGAATGATTTAAGCTCATTTTAGAAATGTTGCCCTCAGCCGTTAGCATAGTTTGGAGAAGTTCAAAGCTGAGGCGAGCAATCAATTCGATCTTATCAAAATTTAATGAGGTGATGGCTAATAGCTATTAGCTTCAGAGCACGGCCAAAGCAGACCGCTTTTACTTTTAGCATGCAAACGTGCGGAAGCTATTCCTCATTAGCACCTCAAAGCGAACTCCTGGCTAGTATTTCCTCCCTCGGCAGGACCTTGAGTTTGACCTCTGGTGTCTGGAGAGCGTATATAGCCCCACGGTGGGCGCAGAAACACATCTTTTACAGGTCTGTCCAAATGCAGATGAGCCTAATCTGGCACCGCTAGCCTGCCCTGTGAATTTAAATGCACTCTATTGATTTTTTTCTCTCTCCCCTCTCCCTTGTTCTCTTGTTGTTTTTTCTCCTTTTTATATATTTATTTCACTTCAATGCTTTCTTTGGAAGCAGCAAGCCTGACAGGTAAGGCTTAGCTGTACTTTATTGCTGTTTTCAAGGGGGCAAAAGAAAACAACCTGTCTCAGCATAAAAGCAAGTTTTAATTAGATGGCAGAGAAAAACAGTGCAATGAAATGGCGGGTTCAACCAATGTGGCCCTCGGCTGTGTGTGTGTGTGTGTGTGTGTGTGTGTGTGTGTGTGTGTGTGTGTGTGTGTGTGTGTGTGTGTGT
>NC_137120.1:4960805-4985805 GCF_949357685.1 Gobio gobio
TGCAAACATGGTCACGAATAAAACATAAATAAATGTTTTTTTTCCCTATATATGTTTTATACCTTCCTATTTATAAGGTTATTATAATAATAATCCTGAATTATAATGCTAATTCATCCACTCAATAAAGTGTTAACCTTAATTTCTACTATAACTTACCGATATAGACATTTTGTCAGATATAGATAGCCGATAACTATTTAGAAATGATAACCGATATGTCTGTCGAAATTATGAATCTATACAGTTTTGCCTTTTTTTAAATGTTTATTTTGGCTGATGTAAACATGGTCACCAATAAAACATAAATAAATAATAAATAAACACATATAAATATATAAATAAATACTCTTTTTTCTCTTATTTTCCTTAATTCCTATTCATAAATAATGCTAATAATAATAATCCTGAATTATAATGCTAATTCATCCACCCAATAAACCAATGTACCGATATAGACATTTTGGCAGATATTGATAACCGATAACTATTTTCATGCTAAGAATGATAACCGATATTACTGTCGAATTTATAAATCTATACAGTTTTGACTTTTATTCAAATTTTTTTGGCTAATGCAATAAAACATACATAAATAAATACAAATTGTATGTATATATAAATGTGTGTGTGTGTGTGTTTTGTTTGACAACAGTCATGTTAGCCAACATACAGCATAAAAATTTTATTTCAAAAGTAATTTTTTTTTCTCGAAAGCCTACTTGTAATGCTAATTGAAATCGGATCCACTTGCTAGTGTGTTAATCTGGGCCGTCTGCATAGGTGTGCTGTGCCTAAAGTCATCACAGATGGTTCAGACCTCGACGACTGAAGCGAAAGACATTCCTCGTTTTACTTGACAGACGTCGAGCCCTAAACACTGACCGTACGCCGTTTTACCGCTCGGTCGACGCTGCCATCTGATTGTTAGAAAACTACCAAATGTAGATTGTGACTTAATGTCAGATTCTCCACTGGTTCCTAGTGTCATTCTGAATGTCTAATAAACATCAGCGGCTCTGATGTTGGATGAAGGATGGCTTCATGGGATATGAGTGAGTGTCCTACTTTCACTGTCTGACAGACTGCTTGGCATCGGATCCAACGCCGAGGACCCTCGCGAGGATTCATTCAAAGCAGGGGTGGTCCGTTCTCCTGCCTGTTTAAAAATGCACAATACAGTTTGAAAAATTAATTGGAGGGAGCAAATGTATAAAGGAGAAGCTTATTAATTTCCTTGCATTTCTCTTTTTTTGCCATTTTATTTTGTTCTCAACTAATTGTCAGTGCATTTAAAAGGGATGCTTTTCTTTCATTTTGTTTTTGGTGTGTGCTGTTTTTCACAGATTCGGGTCTAAGCAGTCCTGTCAGTGAAGCCGGTTTTGACTATGAAAGTTAGTGCTCACATCTCGCGCTGGGCTTTGGTGTTTTCTTATCTTTTTTTAATGCGTCTGCCCCACATCCGAAAGAATGGGTTGTTTTCTCCGACTACATTTGCATATGACTTTGTCCCCCCCCCCCCCCCTTCACAAACTGCCGGATCTGCGCTAATGTTCACTCCCGTAACCCTGAGAAAGTTAAAAGGAGTCGTACCTCAAATGAAACCTAAAACTGTATCTCATTAACAATTGCTTTTCCAATATGAAGTGCATAATTTAGGATTAAATACAATAAATTATACTTTTTTTCCTACTTGTTTTTTAAAATTTTGGTGCATAATTCAGGACAAAATAAAGTAAATAATACTATTTGCCTACTTTTTTTAATAAAATAAAGTAAATAATACTATTTTCCTACTTGTTTTTGATTTTTGCTGCATAATTCAGGACAAAATAAAGTAAATAATACTATTTTTCTACTTTTTTTAATAAAATAACGTAAATATTACTATTTTCCTACTTTGTGTTTGATAAAACAAAGTAAATAATACTATTTTCCTACTTTTTTGATCAAATAAAGTAAATAATACTATTTTCCTACTTTTTTGATCAAATAAAGTAAATAATACTATTTTCCTACTTGTTTTTGATTTTTGCTGCATAATTCAGGACAAAATAAAGTAAATAATACTATTTTCCTACTTGTTTTTGATTTTTGCTGCATAATTCAGGACAAAATAAAGTAAATAATACTATTTTCCTACTTTTTTTATAAAATAACGTAAATATTACTATTTTCCTACTTTGTGTTTGATAAAACAAAGTAAATAATACTATTTTCCTACTTTTTTGATCAAATAAAGTAAATAATACTATTTTCCTACTTGTTTTTGCTTATTTTTGCTGCATAACTCAGGACAAAATAAAGTAAATTATACTGTTTTCCTACTTTATTTTTTATTTTTACTGCATAATTTAGGATAAAATAAAGTAAATAATACTGTTTTCCTACTTTTTTTAATAAAATAAAGTAAATATTACTATTTTTCTACTTGTTTTTGATTTTTGCTGCATAATTCAGGACAAAATAAAGTAAATAATACTATTTTCCTCCTTTTTTTATAAAATAACGTAAATATTACTATTTTCCTACTTTGTGTTTGATAAAACAAAGTAAATAATACTATTTTCCTACTTTGTGTTTGATAAAACAAAGTAAATAATACTATTTTCCTACTTTTTTGATCAAATAAAGTAAATAATACTATTTTCCTACTTATTTTTTATTTTTACTGCATAATTTAGGACAAAATAAAGTAAATAATACTATTTTCCTACTTGTTATTGATAAAATAAAGTAAACGATACTATTTTCCTGCTTGTTTTTTAATTTTTACTGCATAATTTAGGATACAATAAAGTAAATAATACTATTTTCCTACTTGTTTTTTTATTTTTGCTACATAATTTTGGATAAAATTAAGTAAATTATACTATTTTCCTTCTTGCTATTGATAAAATAAAGTAAATAATACAATTTTCCTACTTGTTTAATTTTTGTTGCTTACAAGACAATGTTAGCCAACATGAAGCATAAAAGTTCATAACATATAAATATAAAGCATATAATATTTTTTTAAATGTATTGATACTCCACAATTTTCCTAGACATTTGTTCCACATTATGCATCTGTGGCAAGATAAAATGCAAATGCAGTTAACAGTTTCATCTCAATTATGACTGCTTTTAACTTTCATCGTAACACGGCTTTTGATTTTTCCTTTTTGATTTGTTTAGTATTTGTGCTTGTCGATTGCTTTGTTCTCACAGGCTGTTGGCTGCACTCTATTAATCCACAGTAAAAGCACCGCAGTCGCAGCTGATGATATAGAGGCGGCTCTGCTGTATCATTTTTACACAGGTCTCCACACATTCCAGCATCCTTTTCCCGGCCCCCCATTCCGCTCTCCACCGATGGGGTCGTTCTGCAGGCAGAGATAACGACCCGAATTAATTAAACCCTCCGCAAACAATAGTCCGACATTTGATACATCCCTCCCGCCCTCAGCGAGCCAGAGGAAAGAGAAACACGGCTGCCTTTTTTGTTGTTTTTATGGGGAAATATACCAAGCGTTTTTTTTTTCCTTTTATATGTAAATGAACAATCGCATAAAATCATTTTGCGAACAGCGGCAGAGGATATCAAAAGGATTTGTTATTTGCATCACCTGTCAAGCGCAAATAAGAGACTGAAAATATGTAATTAGACAGTTTGCTTCTCTCGCGCTCACTGATCTTGAGCTTGATTGCATGGGATAAAAAAGAGTGAGAGACGCAAAAATCCTGGCAGAGAGAGCAGAAAGGAAATGAATAACAACAGGAATTTGTCCTTGAAAGAATATAGCTTGCGTAAACAGACTTTTTAGTGACTTAAATACCTGAAATTGAATGTGCTTAGCCCTCTGGTACTGGTCACGTGTCTGTTAAGAATGACCGAAATCGTTCTTTTTTCTTTTTTTATAAATTAAATGAATGTACTATATTTGAGTTTGATAATATTTTTTAGGGGTTTTATGGTACAAAATTGTATTTATGCAGTTGTTATAATCCGTTTATTCACTTTTTTTAAACATATGTCTGAAAGTTTAAAAAAGTGAACTTGAAAAAAGTTTAAAAATGTTACATTTATTGTTAAAAATCACTTTTTTGAGATTTACATTTACTCTAGAACTGTGAGAAAATAAAAACAAATTGTGTTACAAATTTGAGGTTGATTTCTCAAAAAATGAGCTTTCAGTAAAACATTTTTGGGCGCAGTACCAAACGCTTACACTAGATGAAATTTGCCTCCCATTTATTTCTAACGCGCAAATTTTTGACCGGCGAACAATACAAGTGTGACTATTTTTCGGGACCATTTAACCATTTTCGAATCATGTCCAATGTTTTTTGTGTTCACACAGCAAGTGCCAAAACCTTTACCAAGTTTCGTACCATTCCGATGACGTAAAAAAAAAGACTGAACATAACAGGGTTAATTATAAAATATATACTGATAGTCATGTATATAATGGCTTGTTTGTAATGTCTATTCGATCAACTGAAAGACAAAAAGGGGGTTAAATATCTTCATTTAGGGGTTTTTTCGCAGTAAATTGATGTGATACCAATGAAAACTTTGTGTCATCGTCAGAGGTTAAAGCATTTTTTGCACCCCGATCGGATTAAAAGTAATTGTTTCTTACGTCTTGCAGGGAGAAAATTCCTGAGAACAAACAAATAACAGCTTGTTCATGAAATAGAAAGATGGAAGACGAGTAATTGCTGTTGACACGGAGCAAAGTTGAGGAATAGGTTGACATTGGAAAGAGTTTGTTGGGCTTCGATTGGCTCTAGATGGCCTTTCTCATCGCATTATGGAGGCTGTTGTCATTTAGCATGCAGGTCTGATCTCAGGTTGTTTGCCAAAGTTGCCCTTCGCATCTTTTCCGAGAGTGCTTTGGCATACATTACCTTGGTTCACCTTAAGAGGTTAAAACTGATTCCAGACAATCTCTAAGAGCTTGGCTGGGCTGATGAAAATAACATTTGTAGACAAAAGTATTAGCGTCCGGTATTTCAATAAATTCTCACATACTGGCGGTGGACAACTGATTTTTACCATATAGGTATAGTCATCTTGTTGAGTGGCATTGCGTAATTATTTGGTGTCATAACGTCCAATCTCAATCAAACCCAAACGAAGTCATTCGCGGCATTTAGAGAAGGGAAAAAAAAACGTGTCAACTGGAGGTCAAATTGAGCATGGCTAATGTGATTATGCAGATTATCCATGCCTAATTAAATCACAGTACTCTTGAAGGAAGATGTCAACATTTAGCCAACTTTTGACCTCTGAAGTAGACGATGAAAGATGTGGCCTCTGTAAATAATTTGGCCTCCATCTTAGGAAGAGCTTGTCCTTATTCCATTGCTAATTAACCACTAGATTAACTCCACAGCAAGGCCCTAGGGCTTTTTGGGCGGTCTGAGCAAACATGTGCTTACTGGTGCTTGTTTGAGGAAAGGTCTTAGGGTTAGCATGGGCGGCAGCTTCTGTAACACGCTTGCTTAGCTTTGACTGAGCTGAAGCAGAGAACATGGCACCTTGCACCGGTACCATCGGGTCATCTTAACCCAGGCCAGAACTCTCGAGTTCACCCCCTACCTTACCCTGATTACCCCCATCATCAGCCCTCCACCTCGAGAGCTTTATTTCCCATCATTGCTCAAACGAAGGGTTACATAAGGAAATTGTTTCAAGCTTCTGCCAAAAGAAACGATGTTGGAAATATTAAGGCAAGACGTTTCCTCCAGAGAAAGGCAATATTGTATTTTTCTACTTCTCGCTTGCTTGTATCTTTGGTGTTTAGTGTGGAAGCATTCCAGATTTTCACCCCCCAGAGCAGCAAGACAATGAAAGTAAGAACATATTTTGTTTTTGGAATTTATTTTGTGCAAGACCATAAATGACATGCAAATGAGTCCGTTTAGTGAAACACAAGACATAAGCTTGTGTACTTTTGTGTTCAAGTCTACGATAAACAGTATCAGACTGCCAGAACTCCCTACTTGGCTGGGTTAGAGTTGTGGTTTGGGAAGGGGTTTCCAATCCTGCTCCTGGATGTTTCAGGCGATCCTTAATTGGCTGTTTCAGGTGTTTAATTGGGGATCAAGCTAAACCCCATTGGTAGGCGGTCCCCCAGGAGCAGGATTGGACACTCCTGATTTAGAGTAACATAGGGTTAACCCTACATTGGGAACAGATACCATTCCCGTCACTATTGCTGTGAATAATGTACATAGGGTGACTAGCTTCAATCTTGTGGTTTTGGCCTTTTGTCTCGCCTTGGTGAAATAGAAGTTTTCAGATTTTGCATTTGATTAAATCTAATATGTTTAGGCTCTGCAGACTTGAACATATTTCTCAAGGGCAGATCTTAAGGGTTGTTTCTGTGATTTGTTTGGTTTCATGAAGGCAACCAACCGCATTGTTCCCTTTGTCTTAGTCCAAACGTATAGTTTGTCTGAGTGCATGGAAAGTCCTCTCATCATAATTTTTTATCTACAGTAGAGTGAGAAAGAAGACATTTCATTGCTTTGGCAATATTGCAACGCTATTAGGAACCATTTGACCCCCTATCAGCGTTGTAATTGGTTTGGGGTTTTTGTAGCACCTTAGCAATCGTCCTTAGGTCCTTTCCTTCGTAATGTCTGTCGTTTTTTTCTGTATTAGGACGATCCTGATTGGTCGGATTGATGATGTAGAGCTCTGGCCTGGTCACACTGTTTCCCTAACATCACCTCACTCCAGTTCCACCTCATTGTCTTACATGCTTGGGTGTCTTCCCCCACCCCTGATCCCGCTTTCTACGCCAAGTTTGGGGATTTTGCTTCTAACTGCCTTTCCCTGCTGTTATGGTCTTACTGACCTTGTCTTTTTGTGTCTTCTTCTCCTGATTGGTGCACAGGTATGATGAACCACCCTCCCATACCCATCTCAGAGCTAGCCGAACACACAGACCTACTGAAGGCCAACGACAATCTGAAGCTCTCCCAGGAGTACGAGGTACGGCATATTTAGCAAAAAATACTATTTTGCAGGGCCTAAATCTTTTTGCCACACCTGCCAATGACTTAAGAACATTTACCAACCATAAATATTGTTTTACTGGCCATGAAACAAGCAGTAATGACACCATAATATCAGTGAAAATTCAATTTCCAATTTTAATACCACATCTAAAGCTACTAGCCTAACTAATATAAATTAAAAACATTATGAAAGACAATTAAACAGAAGCAAAAGCACAAATAAATATAATATAGCAAAGATACAAATGAAATAAACCGTGCTTTTCAGGTATATCTGACAGAAGTGGTACAGACATGTCAGAGTAAGCAAATGTAAAATAACACTGCATATTCTTCACTATATAAATTAAACATCCTTTTTAATTAATTATTAATTAAAGTTATTCAGTCAAGAGCAGTGAGTGATTTTCTTCTTTGTCCTTTGTTGTTTGATTAACATTAAAAACACAGACAGCAGCAGCAAGAATATTAGGCTGCTGTCACTTTAAGAGTGAATGCACGGATCAAATATACTGATACACATGTATTGTCTTTCTCAACTGTTAACCGAATATGTTTCCTAGGATACTCGCCATTTTTTGACATAATTTTGTGTGAATTTGTCCACTCAAGCGCAAGAAGACGTGAAAAAGAGCTCAGTTTAGTATTCCTGCGCTGTCTGAGACGCGGCTTTCTGTGTGTGTGCGAACACTAAACTTTCCACACAGTGTGCGAGTAATGAAATTAGCTCCCTTTCGGGTCTTCTTGTGCTTAAATATTTAAATTGTCAAGGCTTAAACTTCTGTGACGATTGGCCCGTCAGCTGTTCACGTTTGTTCACGTTCATGCATTGTTAGGAAAATAAAGTGTTACCAGCCAACTGGCAAGTGACACATTGCTATTTTGTGTTACGATAAAGATTGTTAGCTGTTCAAAACAGTGCAATTGTGGGTTTTTCTGATAAACCAATGCCGATTTATAGGATTTTTGTACTGTTCACATGGCATTTACTCATGTGCTACAGGGTTTTGCAGTGGCGTGGATGTCTCTGTTTGGAGTGCTTGGCTCGTACATGTAACGGCTGCTGATTAGCCCTCACTATTGCTGAATCAGCCTTCATTTGCATAGAGCAAATGCCGTCGTCCATCTTAAATCACAGCGTGCTAGGCAGCGCTGCCATCAACACCCCCGGGGCTTAATACCGTCTTAAATGGCTCCCAGCGTGAGCCAGACCTTATATCTCAGCAGGAACATGGGCACGCTTGAGTTGAGCCAACCCGCTATCATTTTTGGGACACTGGCTTAGCATATAGATTAGCATTAGCTGCATATGCTAACCAAATGAAGGAAAGTCATTCTTAAGCAGCCTGAGTAGTAGATTGTTGAATATTTCGTTTCGGACCTCGCTACCTACAAAGTGTAATCCAGCAAAGTCACCTTCCACCAGACATTTGCTTCAGAGTTTCTTCTGGAACAGGGAACACCGAGAAGTTTAAAATGGAAGAGAAAACCCCTCGCATTTCAAGTGCATAATTGAGGTCAGCTGATGATAAAGTTTGGGAACTGCTGCTCTGTAGTGGGATGTAATTTTTGATCTTCAGTGTGTGCTAGTATGCTAATAGTAGCTGTTAAATCAAAGAGTGTTTGTGAAAAACGGGGCTAGAGAAGGAAAAAAAAACGTTAGGGATGCTGATGTGGAGCGTTTTGGTCAGATATGAGTATGTGGGCTGGGTGTTAGGCTGTGGATTACCTAACTCCGTATCATGGCATCAAGCTTCCGCTCATACGTGATCTGTTATATTACAGCACAGTCTGGCGTTTGGCTTGGAGAAGAACCAAACCAATCCAGACTGTGCATTAAAACCCACAGGCGGTTTTCAGGGTAGATGATAAGAGAGACGTGTTCGAGAGCACGGACAACCTGTGGAGGATCCGTGCTCTGTTATTTGTGCCTGTGATCATCACAGGGTAAACAGTTACATCAAACCCCTCATTGTGGGTTATTTAGTCCCAGTTTCAGCATGCAGATACGGTCGCCTAAATGAAAACATCCCTCAAGCTAGAAGAGTTGGGACGGAGCCATTGCCCGAGAACAGGCTCGGAATCATAATGGAATACTAAATTACCCCGACAGGGGAATAGAATATTTATTCAGAAATTCTCATATTGGGAATGTGGTGGCATTTATCTTGCTAGCGCCAGATAATTCACCCCCTCACAGGAAGGAACAGACTCTTTTATCAGCGTTCCCTTTGCTATTATTCACTGTCCACATAACGGTCCCGACAAAGCTACCTGGCCAAATGCTCGTGAATATTCCAAAACGATAGCAGACGGCTTTTAATTACGCTTTAATGTGCGCTCTGATTGGATTGCGGCAGGAGCGGGACTTTTATCTTGTTGTGAGTGTTTATCTGAGCTGCTTTGTGAAGGATTCTGATTTCTTTCCCATCCGCTAGTTTTAGTCCTCCCAGGCCATATGGCCTCACTCAACCCAGCTTTTCTGAATGTTGAACTCTCCTCTGTTTCTCCACCTTCTTCTGATGTTCTAGCGGATGCAAACTCACTCTCTTCTCACATTAGTATTCATGCCTGTGATGCTGAGGGATTGGGAAGAGCCCGGAGGGTGGTTTCATTCCGTACTTTCTCTCCACAGTCCATCGATCCGGGTCAGCAGTTCACCTGGGAGCATTCCAACCTGGAGGTCAACAAACCCAAGAACCGATACGCCAACGTCATCGCCTACGACCACTCCCGCGTAATCCTGGCGCCCATCGAAGGTCGGGCAGAACTGCTCACACACACACACACACACAGTCTCAATACATTGCACCTAGAGGTTCCAGAATGACTGAACCTTGCTGTCGCCCCCACATATCCGTCTGGCTTCACAAAAAAGGCGTTTAGAGAAATTTATCCTAAAATCTTTCAGAAGAGGCTGATCTAGCATGTGCATTTGGGAGGATCGCCAGTCTTTATTATGCGTTTTTATAGTGTTTATCCATATAAATCAATTTACTTTCTTCCCTTCCCACACAATTTTATTGTCTACTCGCACACACACACAAGGAAACAAGAGTCAGATAATTCACAAGCAGTCAAAATTAGACTAGCAGGCAAATGGTGAAGTGCACAGCCATATCCCAGAGTGCCTTCAGTTGAGGTATAGAGGCTGTCAAGCTTTTGGATGAAACATAAAACACCAGTGGAAAATCAGGAGAGATTCTGCAGTTATGTTGGTAAAACGCAGATATTTTTTACATCCAGAGGCGGCTGTCAATGCTCAGCTCTGTTTACAGTTACCCCCCCCCAGGTTCCCTCCCTCGTCGTCGCGTCACCTTGATTTTTGCCACAGTTCACCACGACCCAATTTAGATGAGCAATAACGCAGCGTAACAGAATCATCACAAAGACAGCGCCCATAAATGCATAAATTAATCAAGTTCGAAATTTCCATTTTACAGTGCAGTGATTTCGCCATTAGACACAGCGGTGGAACAATTCGTGCAGGCAGCCGTGCTCTGTTCACTTAGCTATGACTAAAGCGAAACACTCCCGCGATCGCTTTGTGAGACGGGGAAGAGGCTTTTAATGGCATTCTTTTTTCCCCCCTGATTACTAATTTTGTCTTTTTCTCCGACGTAGCGGGGGCTTGAAAATGAGCACAGCCAAGTGTTTCATTGTTCGTTGTTAAAGCACGAAAACAACAATTTAGCACCGCGGGCTTGTGTTTGTGATTGAGGCTTTTGTGTTGGATAAACTGTACAATTAAATATGCCTCTCGTAGGTTATTTGCCAGAGGTCTGAAGCAAGTGCGGACCTCGAGTGTAATTACAAGCGACTTGTTTCTGAGGATTAATGGCATTTGCTCCTACTGAGGGATTTGAGCAAACCCCTAACTTTAAGTACTGAATTTGTTGCGTGGCATATCAAATCATATATACAGTATATTGTTAAATCACCTATACGGTGCATGTTGGTACCCAGACCAAGATATCCAAACCCTGAGATCCAAATGTCGAGGGCCAAGCCACATTTATGTGGTTTTGAGAGGTCTCAAGACCTAGACCATAAGATTGTTACCTCTAGCAGTGGCACACAAGGGCTTTACTTCTATTCCCGCTGCCTCACGGATCCTGAGCTTAGATGGGAGAATGTTTGGCTGCTTTATGGGAGATTTACTGCGGGCCGCCCAGAGCGATGGCAGAAAGAGAGCGAGACGGGGTCCGGCGTGGGTTTCTGCTCGCTGATTTAGTCCTAGTCCAACCTAATTCCATCGTATAGCATCTGGCCCTAAATCAGCTGCAGTGGATGCTGTTGGCCGGCCCACAGAGAGCTAGACAGGGCCGAAAAAGCTGGAAGGAAGTGAGAAAAGGCAGTGAAGGGGCTCAATGGCTTTTCTTTCATGGGGATTATTTTCTATGATGGATATCTGTCACAAGCTCTGCAATAGCCTCTAACCAGACTGTGACTGTATATCACGTTAGTGGAGTAGCAAGTTTTTCACCAGTTAAGAGACTCACACAGCAACATTGTCAGCCATTTTGGAACTTTCTAGAAACAAGGGGCATTAAACCACACTTTTGAAGTCAACACGTAATGTTAATGTTAAGTGTTCTTGTGCCAGAACAACTAGTTTTACAAGACAACATTTCAAGCTGTTTGTGCTATTATACCTTTAAGACTCTTCTTCTCTTATAAATGGCTATCGTTTTTGCATGTGAAATCAGGGCCACTTTACTAAATACATTATGTTTCTGCTTCTAATCCTGCTTTTTTTATGATATGTCGCTTTTAAAGTGAACGTCTCTGCCATTCTGACTCTAACTTTCACAGTTACCAACCTTCATGCTTCGTTTCAAGGTATAACAGGCAGCGACTACATCAACGCTAACTACATCGACGGCTACAGGAAGCAGAACGCATACATAGCCACGCAGGGGCCGCTACCGGAGACCTTCGGAGACTTCTGGAGGATGGTGTGGGAGCAACGAGCCGCCACCGTGGTCATGATGACCAGACTAGAGGAGAAGTCAAGGGTGAGGCTAGTCAAAAAACAGGTTGTGGTTTAATACAGGTTGTCAAAAATGTGTAGCTCTGTTCAAAAACTAGCTAGCTGTTTCGCTCCCTACATAGGCTGCTACCTTCGAAGGCAGCAAACTTGCCAAAATGGACTGATTTGGAACAGTATACATAGACAGCACAAATTAAAATGCTACTCAACAGTTCAACATAAAATTGTGCACTATTCATTAGTATTGGGTTAACATTTATTGAAATAGTTTACTGAATTAAATCGTTTTCTGGAAGTATACTTGCAGTATTACAGTTTTACCAAATCTTACATTTTGAAGCAACCTTTGCATATGGAGTGTGCCGGCGATGCCTTAAAATACCGTCCAGCGTAGCAGCTCACTAGGTTGTGTAAGAGAGCTAAAAGGCAGTCTCTTTTACCCTTGTTAAAAAGACTGAGCTTCATACTGAACAAATTGACATTATTCCAGTTGAAATGCCATTGCCGGTTGAATGAATGAGCAAAAAAGGATGGAGGGAAATAAAGAAAGGGGATCTCCGATAACAACCTGGAAATCATCTCTCGGCTCTATCGGAGGGCAGTTCGACCCACAAAGAATGGAGAGAGAGAGAAAGAGGAAGTTAAGAAGCCTTCATCTTGAAGACTTCCTCAGCCATGACGTCCAGAAGTTCATTGAAACCGATTCCGTCACACCCTAGACTGTCAGGCTCAGCAAACTCAGACAGTATCTCAGGACAGCCCCTCTTGCTCTCTCACCATCTTAGCGGGCGCCACATGGCGTATTAGAGCTCTGTCAGATGCGATCAGGGTGAGCCGTTCAATCTGCAGCATAAGCGCAAAGAACGCATTAAACCTGCACATTTTTGAAGCAGCGGGCTGTCACATCGCATCAGGGCACAGGGGTGGCCCGACTGCTTGCCATGCTCCGTATTGAGTGAATCTTTATTTGGGCTGTGACAGGCCAGGTGTCAGAGGGGGGAAGGAAAACATTATGCCATGGTAATTGATCTGACATGGGCAAGACGAGAAGGGTTTGTGATTGTAGGATTGAGTCTGTACGGAGACTATTTCGAGTCTTCTCATTTTAAGAATCAAAAGTAATTTAGGGTGTGTTCACACCTGTAGTTCGGTTCGCCTTGGTTCGGTTGATCCGGACCAAAAAGAAAAACATTTAGTCGTGGTCCACTTAGCATTCATATCTGCATTTTTAACACTGAACCTAAAGATACCAAACCTAAAGGCATAGTCATATGTTCACGAACTGATTGGCCAGCTTTTATTACATATATTTAGCAACGGAACTTACCGAACATCCAAAACAAATGCACTCGTTGTATGTGCATAGCCTACATATGATGGTATTTTGACCAGCTGAGAACTCGTGAAGAGCTTATCAAATGTATAAAGGAGTTTAAACAGTGGCAGGAATCCCTCCGTCACACACACAAACCAAGATCTGCTGCGAGGAGACGAAGTTTTGATGCCTGAACCTGTGATAGGCAACATAGTGACAAGAAAAAACAGGTGTGCTTGAGCATCGGTCCTTTTTTCAGGGTCTCGTCTTCCTGTTTTTGGTTAGTTTACATGTCTCTGGTTCGTTTTGCATTCGTATATATCTTTCGAACCGCACAAGAGTTTGTTTGGAAGTGGAGCAAGATCTATCTTTTCAGCGGTCTTGACACGCTTGTTTTGTGCGAGGCAGGGTTCGGATCACACTTATTTAAATGAACTGCAATAACAGAGCAATCACAACAGGGTTTGTTTATATCGAACCAAACATGCTAAGTGTGAACACACCCTTAGTGTCATTGGAAAAGTCTTTAGTTGGCTCCCATACGATTATTTGACCCAAAAAAATTAGCAGGATCTCGGTGAGGTTTAGTTTAACAGCACCGTAATTCCTCAGCACACTGAAATTTGGGAGGTATTTGCATAGAAATGTCCTGGGTAAATCTGAGTCAACGACCTCCAATATGGTATGCTAACATTCCCTCACCCTCCACAGATAAAGTGCGACCAGTACTGGCCGAGTAGAGGGACGGAGACCTACGGTATGATTCAAGTGACGCTCTTGGACACCATCGAACTCGCCACCTTCTGCGTGCGCACCTTCTCCCTTCACAAGGTAAGACTTTTTGTGCCCACCTGTGTAATAGTGCCACCTAATGGTAATGTAATGTAATAGTGCCTAATCCTCCTGAATGGCTAGTGTCCTCTAGAGTTTAGCTCCAACCCTAATTAAAGCTATTCAAGGTCTGCAGGTTTGTTAGAGACTTCCAGGCAGGTGTCTTTGAGTTAAACTCTACAGGACCTTGGCCCTCCAGGAGCAGGATTGGACACCCCTGGTCTACACAAAAGGCGTTTCTGAGATGTGCACTCCCTCCTCCAGGAACACTTTGCTTTAGCTGTTCGCATGGGCCCATGTTATTTCCCTCTGGACCTTAGAGCAGACACCACACAGTTTCGCTTTTCGGGCCCCGGCAGATGTACGCAACCGGGATGATTGCAAACGGTTGAGGCAAACAAGACATTTTTTCCCCAAACCCTCCCCGGGTTTTCATCTCGACTGCGTGCACCAACACACGCGCATGTTTTTTATAATCTCCTCGTTCCACATCCATCATCTTTTAATGTTACGCCTGCCAAAGAGAGGCACTTAGCTAAGTGGCCAGAGCAAAACGACTCCATGCAAAATTGGCATCCCAGACGGCACAGCGGTCAAGTAAACATGAAGTGGTTGGGAGCAAGGAAGAGAAATAGAGATGGTTCAGCGAGTTGCACGGTCAGACCGTAACGTGAATTAAAATGGATTGAGCTTTTACTGTAGTGAAGGGCGCCCATAAGAAACGAGCCAAGGCATTGATTAAAGAAAGACTGTCGTACAGAGCATGAAGAGTGTGCTCATGGTTACGGGATTAAGCTTTCATTTTAAACCCACAGGAGAGAGAAATGAGATCTCTTCAATATCTCAATTGATTCTCCTAGACAGCACGGACAGTAATTGGATCTTCTTAGATTTGTCCCAGAAAGGAAAACCCCAGTAATCCACTAGTTTCAGAAGAGATCTCAAGAGATCTCCTGAACTATGAATAAGCAATTAAGTTGTCTTCTTGGATAGTTAGATTTATCCAAGTTTATTTAGTTGTATAGCAGTGTCTTGAAAGGGATACTTTGAATACACAGATAAGGTGTGTTATTGTTGCACCACAGTTTGTTGTATTGCATTGCAAGGCTGAATAGTCAGAGTTTGCTTGCAACCCTTGCACACACACTCGCTGGAACACTGAGCTGTATTTATGTGTGTGCATATCCTGCAGTCGCACACACAGTCAACCCAGAGTCATGAATTCTTAAAAACAATCCTGCACAAGCCCATCCACTGCAGAGAAACACAGCCTGCAGAAGACAGCCAGAGAAAAAAAGTACCCGGAAAAACTGGGCCAGTTTGCTCTTAATTACATCGTTTATTTATTCATTTATTCAAAGGGAGCCTCTGTTGGAACAGCAGTGACATTGAAATGCAAAACCTCCCTTTAAAGACATCCAGGATGAGAAATAAATGCTAGCAGTTAGAACTAGCAGGACACTGATGTCTCTCCCTCTTCTTATTGAAATCTCCTCTGCGGCAAACATGTTCCTGGGTCTCTTGTTTGCGTCGAAATACAATGTAGAAGACATTTTTGTGATTTTTGTGACTTGTCATAGCTGTAAGGTGCTTGACAATGCTATCATGCATTGCTGGAGCCAGGACTAGATGTATCACAATATAACCCATAGAATTTGTTCCTGTCAATTCATGCAACTTAACAGGCAATTGCTCTCGTTTCAGAATGGCTCTAGTGAAAAGCGAGAGGTTCGACAGTTCCAGTTCACCGCCTGGCCGGACCACGGCGTTCCCGAGTACCCCACTCCATTTCTGGCCTTCCTCAGGAGGGTGAAAACCTGCAATCCACCGGACGCCGGACCCATCATTGCCCACTGCAGGTCTGCACCCTGTTCCTACTTCTCAAGGCTCCTGAAGTCGGAAACGTTAGGTCTATAACAAGTCTATGTGTTCATACAGTTGCAGTCAAGTTTGATGTACCCTGTGGTCCTTAGCAAAGAAAACATCTCAGGTTACGAATGTTACCAATTTTCCCTGAGAAGGAGAACAACACACTGCGTCTTCTAGGGGACACTGAGGACATTCCCCATAGTGTCCTCTAGGGGACGTGGTGCGAGTACCCATTCGAAAGGGAACCAAACTTGCCCACAACTATCTCTCATCCCTCTAGGGGATGCAGTGCAAGTTCCCATTCGAAAGGGAACCAAACTTGCCCGCAATTTTCTCTCATCCTTCTCGGGGATGCAGTGCGAGTTCCCATTCGAAAGGCAACCAAACTTGCCCACAACTTTCTCTCATCCCTCTAGGGAACGCAGTGCGAGTTCCCATTCGAAAGGGAACCAAACTTGCCTTGCAACTTTCTCTCATTTTAAACTTGTGTTTTTAGTGCTGGTGTGGGCCGCACGGGTTGCTTCATCGTGATCGACGCTATGCTAGAACGCATCAAGCACGAGAAGACGGTAGACATCTATGGTCATGTGACCCTCATGCGCTCCCAGAGGAACTACATGGTGCAGACGGAAGACCAGTACAGCTTCATCCATGACGCCCTACTGGAGGCCGTCGCCTGTGGGAACACTGAGGTGGCAGCACGAAGCCTCTTTTCCTACATCCAGAAGCTGGCGCAGGTGGAGGCCGGAGAGCACGTCAGCGGCATGGAACTGGAGTTTAAGGTAACCAGAATACATTGCGATTAGGCGAGCATGCTTAAGTGCGTTTCCACTGTCACTTCTGGGGCTTTATCGGGCCTTGTAGGGGATTCCTCTGGGCTTGCTCTGGGCCAGCGGCTAGGGTTTTTTAGGCCTGTCGAATACCTTGTTCCAAAGTGGGCCAACTGGGGCTTGAGGAGTGGTTTCGAACAAATGTGGAGTTTATGTGAGTCGGCAACACTGCAGATTATTTCATTTACCAGCAAACAAGAGACTTTTAAAAGCATTTTAGCTCAAAACTCACTTTCAGACAGCAGCAAACAGTGTTTGAAATAACTAATCTAACTAATCATAGGCCATCGCAATCGTGCATTTATTTTGTCTGTCAGTGCATCTCGTCTCTTTTTACCGGACTGTCTGATATCCATATTTAGCTCTGCATATGTCATAAAATAAAGCAACTCCGATTTTTCGAGTGCTTCCTCTGTTTCTCTGACTGAAAATATAACCGTACTGGGACTGTCACTGGAAAGAGTGCTAAAGCTCCTCAGGTCGTATTTTTGGTGGAAAATTGGTAGAAATGATCATTCTTTCTAGATGTGACTACAAATAAACAGAAACAGACGCGACTGAATAGTTACACTGTTAATTTAACGGTGAATACCACTTTATTTCTGTGGGACTAATGTGCAATCTTGACACAATGTAATAAATGATGATCAATATATCACTTAATATTGTAAAACTGTGGTAAAACGTAGATGCTTGGGTTTTAAATCTTCAAGTAAACGACAAAAATTCCAACAAACGGACGCTTCGATCTGCAATCTCGCTAGTTTCCAATGATTTCTTTCTGATTAGTTTTCTGATAAAACATACATTTGTTGGTGAAATGATGGGTTTGTGTGACGTTCCAGAGAGGCGTGTTATGGGTGGGTTTTAGTGCAGCCCTGGCTCGCACTGGCCCGGCAGTGGAAAAGTGGTTATTGTGTGCAACTAGCCACGCAAAAGTAGTCCTCACCTCTAATTGCATCTCATCAGATGAGATGCTCTGGAAGGTGTTGATCTGAAGATAATCGAATGTGCCACATGGGACAATTAATAACAATCTGCCTTTCTTGGGGACATGTTTTGTTACCAAGGATGCAGATGTGAAAATCTAGCTCTAGTTGTGACAGAGATGACTAAAAGTTGTCTCTGAGTTGATGACAGCCAGAGAGGGATTCTGGGAAGGGTAATTAACACCCGATAAAGACGGATGTTGAAGAGAAGCGATGCGTTCGCTAATGAGCAGACAGGGATTGTGGGTTCCATTTGGCGACTTGAACGCTCCTGTCGGTTTCTGGCCTCTGAGACCTTGAAAAGCTTTTACTTCTTTCCAGTTTTTTTCTTCTTCTGCCCTTTCAGCCTTTTTCACTCATTCTGAGTCTTTCTTTAGCCTAGAACAAAGTCATGCTCACCAGCTAGCGCTAACAAGGCAGCGAAGCAATTAGTTGAGCAACAGGTCTCAGTAGCAAGGCTGTACGATTGCTATTTTCAGAAATCTTTTCAGTAGCAAAGGCCTAAATCACAACTAGTGATGTCCAATTTGTGAATTAAGGATTCAGTTCCTTTAAATGGATCGTCAAATTACTTCTGAAAGGTCTGAATTGGTTTTCAAATGGGTTAGAATCGCATTCCTAACATAAATTCTTGTGAACAAAAATATGAAGTGGCATCAATGTAGCAAGGCCTCATTTCTAGCCAGAATATCAAATCGTGGCATGCTAAGCTATCATGCTCATCGGCTAGAGGTATGATAAGATAGCAGACTAAACAGTAAGTGGTGTACTAGTCTGGCAGGTAAAAGAGTTAGCTAGCAAGCTAGCTGAAAAAAAACAGACTGAGAAAAGGATAATTTGCCCATTTATAGGTTCTGTTATATAATCTGATATATGACACGATTGAAAAGATCATTATTATCGTATTTACACCAGTAGGAAAGATGATTTTATGTTAGTGTCACTAAGGTGCTTGGGTAATCGGGCCGCTAAACCAGCCAGCAACACAAGTGTGTGTGCTCGCTTATTATTTCAACAGCTCGGTTCATGGCTGCCATTTCCCACCGGAATGCATCATGCCCTTCCAGGTCCCTCTTTGAAAGCTACTCAAAGACTCAAAGGAAAGACAAACAGCCAGTGGCCGCTTCTGAAAGAAAGAGAGAAAGACTAGGCCTGGAGCAGGAACTGAATGGATTTATAATGGGGCAAAGGCATTACCTGGCAGAACATAGAAGAGAGAGAGAGAGAGCGAGAGCGAGGCACAGTTTCTAGATGTGCCAGGCTCGTCCAGTTAAAAGGAGACAATCCTTCCAGACAACTGACCTAGAAACGGAGAAGAATCGCGGGTACTGTGGCTCGGTTGATGTTAATTGATGGTTACAAGCTCTAATTTGGATCATGACATGAGAGTACGAGGTGTATGTGTGCGTACAAAACGGTAGCGTCCTGTCACAGTATCAATACAAAGTGCCATCCTAAAAGAGACAGTGACCCATTTGTCAAGTTTCGTGTGACTTTCCCGTTTTTTCGCAGGAGGGTTTCATGCCACCTAATGGACAATAAATGTTTTTTTTGGTAATTGTAACTTCAACGAACGCTGGCAGGTTCCTGCAACCACATGTAAACTGGGTCACCCAGTCTCGCCCGGTTATAGACAGTCTGAGATGAACAGGTGGAGTGGGAAAAAATAGAGCTATTACACCAAAAACAAAAAGTTAGAATGGTTAAACGACTGTCTGAGATTCCCATGCCCTTCAAGCCTTTTCCGGTTTGGAAATAGGCTCAATTTAATTATCGTGTTTGTGCCTTTCTCTTCCCACAGCGTTTGGCGAACTCCAAAGCCCACACGTCCAGATTCATAAGTGCCAATCTGCCATGCAACAAATTTAAAAACCGCCTGGTCAACATCATGCCGTACGAGACCACTCGAGTGTGCCTGCAGCCAATCAGAGGGCTGGAAGGGTCCGACTATATCAACTCCAGCTTTATCGACGGATACAGGTATGGTGACGGCGACCTGCGGTCTTTTGTTTCGCCAATTCTGCTGCATTCAATTCATTTGATTGACTTCCTCTTTCCTGTAGACAACAGAAGGCGTATATAGCCACACAGGGCCCATTAGCGGAGACCACCGAGGACTTCTGGAGGATGTTGTGGGAGAACAACTCCACCATTGTGGTGATGCTGACCAAACTGAGGGAGATGGGCAGAGTGAGTGTCGCTCTTCTTCTAATCCCGACGGCTTTCGGCTTCCGAATGACGTAATTTAATTGCGCTTTGACGTGTTTCCGCAGGAAAAGTGTCACCAGTACTGGCCGGCGGAGCGCTCGGCTAGATATCAGTACTTTGTGGTGGATCCCATGGCGGAGTACAACATGCCACAGTACATCCTCAGAGAGTTTAAAGTGACGGATGCCCGGGTGAGTCCTGGAAAATACCACAAAAACATCTTGTGCTGAATGATAACCATGTTCGTACACCTTGCGGAAGGTATTTACATTGGTACCTCAATGTTGGAAATAAATATTTCCAATAAGTTTTATACGTTTTTTATCCAAAATTTCATTTCAAATTATTTGTGAAATTTACTACCAATTTCTCAGTGAAAATGGTTTCAAAGTAAATCCTACAACAGTTTTTTTTTCATGGTATTCGTAATAAAACGGTGCTACCGGGGTATTTTGGACATTTACCATGGACAAGTACCATATAAAAGCCATAGTATATGAATTGTCAAAAGTATCATAGTATTACCATCTGATCCCATCATTCTATCATGGTACTAATACAGTATTTTTTGTAAAGGAGGTATATGTCCAAAAAAAAACAGTATTACTGTGGTACCATGTTTAAAATAATCTAAAAAATACAAGGTACATGGATAGTGTGGTTCTAAATATTACCATATTCATACAATCAAAGAATATCATAGTGTTTCCTTGGAATAATTTGGGCAAAACATGGTAATATCATGGTATGTTCATATATACCATGGTACTGAACGATTATTATATTCATATACCATGGAATTTATTTATGTGATAGGTACTGCAAAGATTGTGGGATATATGTGTAAAACAAAACATGGTAAATTGTGATTAAAAACTTGGTAAATCTGTGGTGTTTTATGTATGGTTAAAAATAATTGTTGCATTTTTATTGATTTTGTAACTGGTGCATGCATAAATAAACATGCACCAATTTAATACAAATAGAATTCATTTATAATTAATATAGATAGATAGATAGACAGATAGATAGATAGATAGATAGATAGATAGATAGATAGATAGATAGATAGACAGACAGACAGACAGACAGACAGACAGACAGACAGACAGACAGACAGACTGCCCTCCTAATTTCGTAACACACGTGATTTAGGAGAAAATGACACGTGCACAAATTTTCTTCTGAATCTTCTCTGAGCCAGAAAGTGTTTAGCCGTCCTGTAATTGTGCTTCCCATGAGTCTCAGCGGTATGTCTTCCTCTAGAAATGGTTGAATATCCCATCAGCTGAGCGAGGGCCATCAGAAGCGCCCTCATCAGTCGAGTGTCTTTCCAGCAAACCGCTAAAGCCAAACACTCCGCCTGTCCCCGCACACGAGCGGCCCGAGTGAGGGAGCATCCCGAGCGCCGCTCACTCCAGCCAAGCACTTTAATTGTGATTGAATCATCCAGACAGACTCTCCAGTAATCAGCCTGCAGAGCGCGGCCCGCCGAATCAATGAGGACTTTAATCAGAGCCGACTGGTGGAGGCGGGGCCCGGACTGAGGCATGATGGGAGGATGCGGCGCCCGCTCTGGCACGTATTTAATCACACGATTGGACACGCATCGCTCGGCCTGTAGGTTGTGCTCGCTCAATTCGGCTCGGCCTCTTCCCGCCTCGCTTTCCTTCACCCTTCGTGTTTTGCAGCAAAAACAAACTGCTTGTTTCAGTTGATCAGAAGGGGAATGAGCGACGACACAATCAGGCCTGGCCGACATGGACATATTGAGCCCGATCAGGCATTACATTATGACACTTTCTAATACAGCCAAAACTGCCCTGGTAGGTGGTGCGTGTCAAAGGAACATCCACATGGATGGAGGACCCAAGGTTTCCCAGCAGAACAAGCCCAAAGCATCACTGCCTCCGCCGGCTCGCCTTCTTCCCACAATGCACCTGGTGCCATGTGTTCCCCAGGTAAGCCACGCCCACGCACCCGGTCATCCACGTGATTCCTCAGACCAGGCCGCCTTCTTCCATTGCTCCGTGGTCCAGTTCTGATGCTCACGTGCCACTGTTGGTGCTTTGGGCGGGGGTCAGGGGTCAGCATGGGCACTGGTCAGCGGCTGTGCCGCCCCATACACAACAAACTGAGATGCCCTGTGTACAGTGGTGGAAAGAGTACTGAAAAAGCATACTCAAGTAAAAGTACTGTTACTTGTCAAAAAATGTAGTGCTAGTAGAGTAAAAGTACCTGTCCTATACTACTCAAAGTAGGAGTAAAGAGTAGCCCTTGTAAAAGTACTCAAGAGTAGTGAGTAGTGAGTATTATACTATGAATGTTATTCCACCTTATACCCTGCAAATTAAAAATGAAGCTTACTCTTTTATGGATGATTCTCAGTAAGAACAAAAAAACATGAGATCAACAGTATTTCAATATTTCTCCAAGTTTTATTTTTGACTGCTAGCACTAAAAATACAGCCATGTAATATTTGAGAAAGCAACCAATAATCTGGTAACATTTATGACAACCAGTCTGTAGAGGTTTTCTTGCGGTTAAAGGGTTAGTTCACCCAAAAATGAAAATTCTGTCATTAATTACTCACCCTCATGTCGTTCGACACCCGTAAGACCTCCGTTCATCTTCAGAACACAAATGAAGATATTTTAGTGTAAAGCTGATGCTGAGAAAGGCTTCAGATAGGCCTCCATTGGCATTCAGTACATTTACACTCACAAGACCCATTAAAGGCACTTAATTCCAATGGATGTTTTCTCTGTTAAAAGAATAGGCTACACTTCAGAAATCAGAATCGAGTAACTCACAATTTTCACCACTGATTATTTTTGCTTGTAATTAAAAACATAAACCTGATTTAAATATAAATCTGAAGTTTTATGAAAGGCTCTCACTCTAGGCTGGTCGCGACTCACTAACGCTATGGTTGATATGACGGGAGTCACACGTGTGACGTTATTATTCGCCTTGGCCAATCACCTTGACAGGACAAGAATAAACATAATGTAGCGACTGCAGGTTTAGGGAAAATAGCACAGTAAAAGTACCGATACAGCACTTAAAATGTACTCAAGTAAAAGTACACTGTTTTTAAACTACTTAATAAAGTACAATTCCTGAGAAAAACTACTCAATTACAGTAACGAGAGTATTTGTAATTCATTACTTTACCCCACTGCCTGTGTATTCTGACACCTTTCTATCAGAACCAGCATTAACTTCTTGAGCAGTTTGAGCTCAAGTAGCTCGTCTGTTTGATCGGACCACACGGGCATCAATGAGCCTCGGCCGCCCATGACCCTGTGGCCGGTTCTCCACTGGTCCTTCATGACCCTGTGGCCGGTTCTCCACTGGTTCTCCATGACCCTGTGGCCGGTTCTCCACTGGTTCTCCATGACCCTGTGGCCGGTTCTCCACTGGTCCTCCATGACCCTGTGGCCGGTTCTCCACTGGTCCTTCATGACCCTGTGGCCGGTTCTCCACTGGTCCTCCATGACCCTGTGGCCGGTTCTCCACTGGTCCTCCATGACCCTGTGGCCGGTTCTCCGCTGGTCCTCCATGACCCTGTGGCCGGTTCTCCACTGGTCCTCCATGACCCTGTGGCCGGTTCTCTGCTGGTCCTCCATGACCCTGTGGCCGGTTCTCCACTGGTCCTTCATGACCCTGTGGCCGGTTCTCCACTGGTCCTTCATGACCCTGTGGCCGGTTCTCCACTTTTGATCGAGACTGACCACTGCAGGCCGGGAACAGCCCACAAGAGCTGCAGTTTTGGAGATGCTCTGACCCAGTCGTCTAGCCGTCACAATCTGGCCCTTGTCAAACTCGCTCAAATCCTTACGCTTGCCCATTTCTCCTGCTTCTAACACATCAATAATGTTCACTTGCTGCCTAATATATCCCACCCACTAACAGAGATCATCAGTGTTATTCACTTGTCATAATGTTATGCCTGATCAGTGTATATGTTGATGTTTATGGAAGCGTTCATTGGATTAATTGAAGTTTGTAGTTTGAACTGGCCCAGTCTAGGAAATAGAAACAAGCCTTTGTCTGCTCCGTAATGCGAGCGCGATCCCAAAAAGCCTCAAGTTCGGCTGTGATTAAGTTTGGACTCGGGCGGTTTGATCCGTCAGCCTCTTATAGACTCTCACTGCAGGGATGAGTGAATATTTCCAGCCCCTTCTGCACGATTTAATTGTGCCTCGTTCTGCCTGAGCCGCCCTTCGATTGCTCGCTTTCTCTGTGAAACAGGCCGTCCGTCGCCGGGCGTCTTTCTTCTCCTCTCATCCGTCAGGGTTTCTCCAAACCATCGATCACCCGCCCGGATCACTCCATTTAGCAGCGTCTCCACGCACCATCGATTTCCCTCAACCCAGAGTTATTCCAGCCAAAGAAAGAAGGACAGAGGATAAAAAACAGCAACGACGAAAGGCTGTGGAGTGGCTCAGATCAGAGAGGAGATGTTTTGCCTGTATCTGTTGGCCTGTCAGCGTCCGTCTGCATTGACGGATTCGGGACTGTCGGAGTGAAAGAAACGGATGGCGTCTCGTTTACGCGTCTGTGTTTGTTCCCTCGTTCACAGGACGGCCAGTCCAGGACCGTACGGCAGTTCCAGTTCACTGATTGGCCGGAGCAAGGCGTTCCCAAATCAGGAGAGGGATTCATTGACTTCATCGGCCAGGTGCATAAAACTAAGGAGCAGTTCGGCCAGGACGGTCCCATTTCTGTCCACTGCAGGTGAGAACACACACACACACACACACACACACACACACACACACACACACACACACACGGTATCTATCTATCTATCTATCTATCTATCTATCTATCTATCTATCTATCTATCTATCTATCTATCTATCTATCTATCTATCTATCTATCTGTCTGTCTGTCTATCTATTGTTCTATCTATCTATCTATCTATCTATCTATCTATCTAT
>NC_137120.1:4990805-5035805 GCF_949357685.1 Gobio gobio
TATTTGTTAGTTTATTTTTATTGTTATTAATTTATTAATGTTTAAACATTTAGTTATTTAATATTATTTTAGCTTATTCTATATTATTTTTATTATTTATTTGTGTTATTATTTATATATAATTTAAAAATTTATTAAAAGTGCAAAAAAAATTCTTATTATTTATTTATTTGTTAGTTTATTTTATTGTTATTTATTTATGTTTAAAAATTTACTTATTTCTTGTTATTTTATATTATTTTTTTATATTTTATATTATTTATTTGTGTTATTTTAAATTCTGTGAATATTTTACAAGAATTTTGTTTGTTTTTTCATATTTGCTTAATTATTTATTTGTTAGTTTATTTTTATTTATTTATGTTTAAAAATTTACTTATTTCTTATTATTTTATATTATTTTTATTATATTTTATATTATTTATTTGTGTTCTTTTTCTATTTATATATAATTAAAAAATGTATTAAAAGTGCAAAAAGAATTCTGTGAATATTTTACAAGAATTTTGTTTGTTTTTTCACATTTGCTTAATTATTTATTTGTTATTTATGTTTAAACATTTACTTATATTTATTATTCTTTATATTATATATATATATTATTTGTATTCTACTTATTAGTTTTTTTTATTTATATATAATTTTTTTTTAAATATATTTTGTTTTATTTTTTCATATTTCCTTAATAGTTAATTTATTATTTATTTGTATTGTTATTGATATCATTTTTTCTATTAACTATATGTCTAAAAAATGAAAAGCAAACAAAATGGTTTATTTCTGAGATGCAGATCATGTGACAATAAAACAGCATACTATTTCACATATTAATTTAAATATATATAAGTATAGCAGTATGCTAATATTCCATTCCAAACATATTTGTAACTAAAATAAGAGAAATCAATCTGCTAGTAGGTTAAGTAAAATAAATGATCACTTAATTCAAATCTCAATGTTACACAACTGTGTTTTCGTAAGTAAATGCATCTTGTTTCAAGAATATTTAGAAGTTTCCCCTGGAAACCCGATTATTAAAATGATTTTCACAGCATATATTCCTCCCTTTCAGAAAGATATTTAGCCGTTACTATAACAAAGCATCCCTGTTTTCCTCAACGCAGTGCTGGTGTGGGACGGACCGGGGTCTTCATCACGCTGAGCATCGTTCTGGAGCGGATGCGCTACGAGGGCGTGGTGGACATCTTCCAAACGGTCAAAATGCTGAGAACGCAACGGCCAGCGATGGTGCAAACAGAGGTGAGAGTCTAGCGCTTCTGCTTTACTGCAGATCGTCTTGTTTAATAGCTGGGCGACTGACGTCTTTGCGTTTCCCTCCACAGGACGAATACCAGTTTTGCTATCAGGCGGCTCTGGAGTACCTTGGAAGTTTTGATCACTATGCAACGTAAAAAGCCATTTTTGTTCCCCCCTGCCCCACAACCCCCCTCCCCCCAACAGCCTCCTGAGCCATAAAAACTTGCTTGAAAACATGAAACGATGACAACTATACAAAAATTTTTCGAGGAATCATCTTTTGGAACCAATCAAAACATGTCGTGAGGAAACCCCCAATTGGACAGCAACACCGGAGAAGCGTAAACGTCCCGAGCTCATGATGGAGGAACCAAACGCATTGGCTCAGGCTGGAGGGTGGGAAATGATAGGTGTCGGACCACTAACCTTACCTCAAGCGTTCTGATGTGGAGGACAAACATCGTTTCTTTCCAAACTAACTCTGTGAACATACTACAAAAAGACAGAAAACCAAGGAAAAGTTGGTGCGGTACCACACGGCCACAAATAAACTACACCTGAGCACCTAATTGGTTGGTATCTGAAATCCTTCTTTGTTTACTCGAATGGAAATGTTCCCAATGAGCCGGACATCTGTCAGTCCAGCAGCGGACATCATTGACGTCTTCAAGGGTGGAGAAGTTGGAGGAAACGAGACTTCTTCTGCTGCTCACGGTCTTGGGTTCAAGCCTCTCCTTGTGACATGTTGCCATTCGGACAAAATTGGGAGCCACTTTAGAAGCAATTCGAGGCGAACCGTTCATCCACTTGAGAAAGTAACCCTCCTCTCGAAACCACTGGTCTTGAGGCATTCAAGGAAATGGTTGAAACCTAATCGCATCCCGTAAACGCATCCGTTTCTCGAGTGCTTTCAAGGACACGCTAGCAAACGTGTAGCTCCATCTCCGTCGTCTCGGGAGCCAATGGGAGCTTGAACTATTGGGTCAAATGGCGAATCAGAGCAGAGGAACCACCACCGAAGCCTCGACTGGTCTCTCCGTTGCGCACCGGATAGGGGATGCGATGCGTGGCTACGTCTTGCTTTCGGTACTTGGAGCGACCAACGTTCATCGCCATCGTTTCAAACGACTTTTTATCTTACAACTGTGTTTTTTTGGGTTTCGTTTTGCTCTTGATACCAAACATGCTGCTTTTGCTCCATTATGCTGTACGTGTACATGTGAAGAGTCCGATCTAACGGATGGAAGTGTGTGATTTACGTGTGTTGGTCCCACCTCTCGATCCGTTTCCTTATGCCCCAACGGTTGCCCAGGATGAAACCGCATGTCCAACTTTATTTCATCACCATCGTCTTCATCGAAACGACCCATTCCTGGTCGCGTTGGGATTTCTTGCGTTAATTTGTTGGTTGTTTTTTTTTGGGGGGGGGGGGGTGTTCTTCAATGGATTTCGGCTAACGAGGAGCAAGAATTTGAGTTATGAAATTGCGGTACAACTATCTTGCGAATCTGTTGTTGTAGGTGGGACTGTTCTACGCGCTCATGCGTATGCGAATGAGGGGGAGGGGTCTCCTCTCCGCAGTCAGAGCCGATTGGCTGTTCTGGAGGATGCTTGAACCCTGGAGTGTTCTGATTGGTGAGAGAATGAAAGGAGCCGTGTGTAATCTAATTTCCAAAAAGCCTTATTCTTGTAACATCATAGGGAAAAGAAAATACATTACTGTTGTATTATTTTGACTATTATCTTCTTACTTAACAATTTATTTCTCGGTTTAGCGTTTTGTTTTTTTTAACAAAGATACTGTACTCATTTTTTTTTTAATTAGCAAGAAAAATAATGCTCATTTTGCTCATGTTATGTTAAAAGACATTCTATTTTTTCACTGTAGAAATGCTACGTGAGATGTGTTTGTGTGCATGTATACATGGACGAACGGGACATGAATGTATACATACACACTCACGATATATTTAAATGCAGAATATAAAGATGTATCCAAATCTTCATATGAATAGCCTTTTTTTGTTTTTGAAGTGGGCACTCATTTTTATACCACCATGAAATTGTTGCGTGTATGAAATCATGAATGACTTGTTTTTGTTTTGTTAAGAGTTTAATCATTGCGGGGAGATCTTTGACTTCCGGTTGCCCAATAATGAAGGATTTCAATCCTATTGTTATTCATCAATAGTACTAGTATTAACTGAAGTATTACTTTTATAAAAGATGTGGAACTGGTTTACTAAATATTGAATTGAACATAAAACTACAATAATCCAAATTTTACAAAAAAAAAAAAAAAAAACTCCAATTTTGTTACACCCATCTTTTGTGAAACTTTTATTTTTTGGCATCTATGTTTTGTTTAGTTTTTTTTTACTTTTCAAACCACCGAATGTTCGCTCGTTTGTTAGATATCAACTATGATCCTGAATATAATGCCTGTAAATAAACAAATATATATTATATGTATTTGTATAATTTGACCCACAAGATTTATGTCTTTGAACAATACTGAGATAAACAACAAAAAAATCTTTATGCTAATGGAAACCTTCCACAGTTTTGAAAGGAGCTTTGTCTCACGCTAACAGCTCTGTTTATCGCTCTTCCCTTCATTCCTCCTTTATTCCCCCTGATCCATTTGTTCATTTACCCCCCCCCCCCCCCCCAACTCTTCACTTTTTATTCTTATCTTAGCCTCCGCACACTGCAGTCCAGTGGTGAGAGAAATCACAGCGCTTCTCCATTTCCAATAAGACTCACTGGATCTTACTGGTGTCAAAAATAGACTTGGCTTTCTCCAAGCAAAATATAGTTTCTCATTGAAATGTGTCATGAGATTCACCTCAAAATGAATCAGCCATCCCAAGCCTAGAGCAGCAATCATTTTGTGTTTTTCTCATTCTGAGTGATTCTTTTGTTCGATTGGGATGAAGAAGGGCTAGTGTGCCCAGTGCCTATAAAATGCCATATGAATATTGAGAGTGAATTGGTCACATCATTATCGCTAGAATAAAGACACGCCCCTCTCTCACCACTGCCTCTGTGTCCCATCTTTTTATTTAAATTGGTAGTTCATTGCGACGCTCTAGAAGTTTACAGATGCATGTTTCCTTCATTTGTTTTTTTTTGTTTTTTTTACTCTGAGGATTTTCCGTTAAGGGACGAAGCACGAGAGAACTTGGAATCTGGAAATTTCAACGCTGCCTTTTAAACTGTTGGGAGTTTTGTGTGTTTCTTACGAACTTTTCCTCGGGAGGGAAAACGCGGAGGACACTCGTGCGATTGGACTTATCTCCAAAATCTACGACGGCAGAGGTGCTCGGAAGTTTGTCCCGACGCAAGGACGTTGGACCTTTTGACAACTGGAGCCAAACGTATGAATTGATTAGCGTACAAAGAACCAATAGTCAAAAGTGAACGTATTAATACCATGGCCAACAAAAAAAGAAGAAGAAAAAAAAAAGCCAAACTCGAACGTGAAAATTGTTTTTCTTTGTACGAAGGCCAAGTGCTATCGCTTTCAAACTGTTACTTCTGATGGACACAATAATTGGTTTGAAACCACTGTGTATGTAGATATGTTGACTTTGTATTAAAGAACTGTTGTCTGAAAACCATGGTGTGCTCATATTTCATCTAGCAACATGTTTGCACTACATTTCCACAAGATCATTAAAATTTCCCTAGCACGGTTTGACAAGGCAGATGGCAAAATGAAATTGCATATACGAGGACCAATCAGCTGTCATCGCACATGGCATATCAACAGAACAATCAATTATTTCACAATCTGGCCTGATACCTGAATCGTAAACACATCCATACGCTCAACGTGCTTCATAATCTAACATCTCATCTCGTCTTGATGCATTATGCCACCCGCGGCTCGCAATTTTGACATGCAAATGCCGTGTAGATTGGCTTCCAAGCCACCAGGAAACGCATAAAACATAATTGTTTTTACATCTAATCATATGCATAATTAGTGATCAGAACTCTTTATTTGCAAATTCGAGAATGAATGATCTTTTGCTTCGTCGTAGATTTGTATTGTGCCGGCTTGTGTTAATATCACGTCTGTCAGTAGATTGAGTGCGAATCTTCAACAAATGCCACTGGGCTTGCCAGGAGGCTTGAACTTTTCACCTGATGCCATTTTCTGTGTGTTCAGTCTGTGAAGCTGTTTCTCTGAAGACGGTCGAGAGAGTTCAGCATGAATTCAAAAAGTGTAATGCATGAAGAATCTGATTGGTTGTTGTACCAGGAACCCCCGAGACTTGATTAGGTCAAGCACAACGCGGTTTTCTATGGCACTGCACTACTTTTCTCTTTTTTTTCTCTATATAAATGCGCTAGACGGTAGGGGTGTGCGATATTGACCAAAAAAAAATACATCTTGATGTTTTGTGGGACAATTGAACAATATATCATGGGGATTTTTACCTTTATAACGCAGTTTTTTCTAACCTGATTATATGTATGCATCACCTTTTGTGTCAAATTCTTACATTTAATCAATCAATTAAATTCTAATAATAAATATAGCTGCAAGCAGCATTACCGGGGCCAAGCGCAAATAAGAAGACAAGACATGCCAAAATGGCTGGGAGTGTCAGATAAACGGCAGCAATGAGCAATTATACACATTTTAAGATGATTTTAGGCTAAAAGGCTGAAAAATGCATTGTAGTCTATGGGAATTTCATGTTTTGTTCTATTACAGCGCCATCAAGAGGCAAAATCCTTTAAAAAAATGTATGTGTCTTCGGAGTGAGCACATACATGTGTGTGTCAATTTTGATGAAAATATCTCATTTCGTTTTGGAGTTATAGACATTTATATGAAAAAACTCGTTAAAAATGACTGACACCTGAATTTGATTGGATTTTACTACCTCTTACTATCAATATTTTGACAATAAAATTAGACTATCGACCTATGTTTCCGAACTTCTGACGCTGGTTTAGTGTCGATCGGACTAGCGGTTTCGAAGATATCAGCTACATTTTTTTAAGCGACAAATTACCACGCTGCACAAACCATACACCGAAACCTGGCAAGTCTGGTATCGTTGGACTCGGCAAGGATTCAGGAGACGAAAAAAGTTAATCCCATGAAAAGAAGTCAAACACACCCAAAGTTATAAGCGTTTGAAAAAGAATTATCCACTAGGTGGCGCTGTTTCTAAACTTCTCAGGCTTCTTCATGGCATCATGCTGATGACCCATACCGAGTTTAGGAACAATCCGTTCTTGTGTTCATAAAATACAGCATTTTAGCACATCATTCAAAATGGCAGACAGACAAAATGGCTGATATGGTAAAATTGGATATCAGACAACTTGGCATGCCGTCCTGAATACAATGAAGTAACACTTTTATGATTTTTGGACAAACGGTTCGGAAGTTATAAGCCAAAATAGCAATTTTTCGTATCTCCGGACCAGTAGGTGGCGCTGTGCCAAAACGCAGCATGTTGCCTCAGGTCATGCTTGTGATGACATGTTCCAAGTTTGGTCTGAATACAATAAAGCGTTGCGGAGATATTGCCTTAAGTGTATTTTTGCAACCGCAACATAAAATTTGTTCGTGCGTTTATTGCAAACGATTTGACGAATCAACTTGAATTCCATAACTTTTTGTCAACAGGGTCTGAAGATGATCTGGTTCAATTTCTGTGAAAATTGGAGCAACGGCTTAGGACTAGTTCGCAAAAGTAGGTTTTACAGAAAATTCAAAATGGTGGAAAAATATTCATGACGGAAAATGACGAGTTAATAATGAGTGAGTCATTCAAACGATTCGTTTAAAAAGCGGATTCATTCAGTAAGGAAACACCGCCTTGTGTTGTGCAGAGACGCACTATTTATCGGCCTGCCGATTTTATCACGCGATATGAGCCTGTCGCATATATAACGGCGTATATGTTGCCGATATGAACGCGCACCCGTGCCACAAGTCTTTCATCTGGGGTCCAAGTCAAGTCTGAAGTCTTTTTTACACGAGTCCGAGTCGAGTCTCAAGTCATTTTATGTCTAACAAAAAAAAAATATATTCAATATTCATCCTATTTTTTTTTTTTATTTAGATAAAATGTATGACCTTTCTATCATCTGTTTTGATTGTAATAAAGGTCCTAAGATGTAAGGGATACATCCAGCCTTAAGTTATAATCCATTATAATGTAAAAAAAAAAAACAATTGTCCTGGCAACAAGACGATTAGTCACTTTCAATAGTCGCTGAGTGGACACAAGATGGTGCCAGTCACGTTCTTTATACACCGTTGTTATTGACGACAGCCATTATCAGAAAATAAATCAAACCGAACATTTCTAGTTGTTTCTAGCCAATAGAAAACCATACGCATGCTGATTGCGATACGTTAAAATATGCGCTTTAAGCAATAAATGGATTAACATCTTTCTATCTCTCATGTCTACGTTAAGAGAAAAGCTGCGAAAAGATTGATAAAAGTCAAACGTAGTGCTAGGTTTAAAGGTTAGATTTTATTCACGTTTTAACAGGCTGACAATCCAAAAGAGCCACCCAGCTACACCACAGTAAAACAACGAGATGTGTGTGAGTTAATGTCACTAACCTCTGTGGAGGTTAGTGAACTGCCTCTTCCTTGAACTGCCACCTTAACGTGGTGGAGGGGTTTGAGTACCCGAATGAACCTAGGAGCTATGTTGTCCGGGGCTATATGCCCCTGGTAGGGTCTCCCAAGGCAAACAGGTCCTAGGGGACGGGTCAGACTAAGAGCAGTTCAAAAACCCCTTATGACGACAATGACAACGAGGACCGTGACGTCGCCCGGTATGGCGCAGCCGGGGCCCCACCCTGGAGCCAGGCCTGGGGTTGGGGCTCGTATGCGAGCGCCTGGTGGCCGGGCCTTCCCCCACGGGGTCCGGCCGGGCTCAGCCCGAAGGAGCGACGTGGGGACACCTTCCCGTGGGCCCACCACTCACGGGAGGGACCGTAAGGGGCCGGTGCGGAGAAGATCGGGCAGCAGTCGAAGGCAGGAGCCTAGACAACCCGATCCCTGGACACGGAAACTGGCTCTTGGGACATGGAATGTCACCTCACTGGCGGGGAAGGAGCCTGAGATTGTGCGTGAGGTTGAGAGGTTCCGACTAGAGATAGTCGGAATCACCTCTACGCACGGCTTGGGCTCTGGAACCACACTCCTCGAGAGAGGATGGACTCTTCACCACTCTGGAGTTGCCCATGGTGAGAGGCGGCGGGCTGGTGTGGGTTTGCTTATAGCCCCCCAGCTCTGCCGCCATGTGTTGGAGTTTACCCCGGTGAACGAGAGGGTCGTTTCCCTGCGGCTTCGGCTCAGGGATAGGTCTCTCACTGTTGTTTGTGCCTACGGGCCGAACGGCAGTGCAGAGTACCCGGCCTTTTTGGTGTCCCTGGGAGGGGTGCTGGAAAGTGCTCCGACTGGGGACTCCGTCGTTCTACTGGGGGACTTCAACGCCCACGTGGGCAATGACAGTGACACCTGGAGGGGCGTGATTGGGAGGAACGGCCCCCCTGATCTGAACCCGAGTGGTGTTCAGTTATTGGACTTCTGTGCTAGTCACGGTTTGTCCATAACGAACACCATGTTCAGGCATAAGAGTGTCCATCAGTGCACATGGCACCAGGACACTCTAGGTCGTAGGTCAATGATCGACTTTGTGGTCGTTTCATCTGACCTGCGGCCGTATGTCTTGGACACTCGGGTGAAGAGAGGGGCGGAGCTGTCAACTGATCACCACCTGGTGGTGAGTTGGATCCGATGGCGGGGGAGGAAGCTGGACAGACCCGGTAGACCCAAGCGTACTGTAAGGGTCTGCTGGGAACGTTTGGCCGAGCCCCCTGTCAGAGAGATCTTCAACTCCCACCTCCGGCAGAACTTCGACCGGATCCCGAGGGAGGCTGGAGATATTGAGTCCGAATGGACCATGTTCTCCACCTCCATTGTCAAAGCTGCCGCTCGGAGCTGTGGCCGTAAGGTCTCCGGTGCATGTCGAGGCGGCAATCCCCGAACCCGGTGGTGGACACCGGAAGTAAGGGATGCCGTCAAGCTGAAGAAGGAGTCCTATCGGGCCTGGTTGGCTTGTGGGACTCTTGAGGCAGCTGACATGTACCGGCAGGCTAAGCGGACTGCAGCCCGGGTGGTTGTGGAGGCAAAAACTCGGGCCTGGGAGGAGTTCGGTGAGGCCATGGAAAAGGACTATCGGCTGGCCTCGAAGAGATTCTGGCAAACCGTCCGGCGCCTCAGGAGGGGGAAGCAGTGCCCTACCAACGCTGTTTACAGTGGCGATGGGCGGCTGTTGACCTCAACTGGGGATATCGTCGGACGGTGGAAGGAATACTTTGAGGATCTCCTCAATCCCGCCATCACGCCTTCCATTGAGGAAGCAGAGGCTGGGGGCTCAGAGGAGGACTCGTCCATCACCCGGGCTGAAGTCACCGAGGTGGTCAAGAAACTCCTCGGTGGCAAGGCACCGGGGGTGGATGAGATCCGCCCTGAGTACCTCAAGTCTCTGGATGTTGTGGGGCTGTCTTGGCTGACACGCCTCTGCAACATCGCGTGGCGGTCGGGGACAGTGCCTCTGGGATGGCAGACCGGGGTGGTGGTCCCTCTTTTTAAGAAGGGGGACCGGAGGGTGTGTTCCAACTACAGGGGGATCACACTTCTCAGCCTCCCCGGGAAAGTCTATGCCAGGGTACTGGAGAGGAGAATTCGGCCGATAGTTGAACCTCGGATTCAGGAGGAACAGTCTGGTTTTCGTCCGGGCCGTGGTACACTGGACCAGCTCTATACCCTCTACAGGGTGCTGGAGGGTTCATGGGAGTTTGCCCAACCAGTCCACATGTGTTTTGTGGATTTGGAGAAGGCATTCGACTGTGTCCCTCGCGGCATCCTGTGGAGGGTGCTCAGGGAGTATGGGGTCCGGGGTCCTTTGCTAAGGGCTGTCCGGTCCCTGTACGACCAAAGCAGGAGTTTGGTCCGCATTGCCGGCAGTAAGTCAGACTTGTTCCCGGTGCATGTTGGACTCCGGCAGGGCTGCCCTTTGTCGCCGGTTCTGTTCATAATTTTTATGGACAGAATTTCTAGGCGCAGCCAGGGGCCGGAGGGTGTCAGGTTTGGGGACCATGCGGTTTCGTCTCTGCTCTTTGCGGATGACGTTGTCGTGTTGGCCCCTTCTAACCAGGACCTTCAGCATGCACTGGGACGGTTTGCAGCCGAGTGTGAAGCGGCTGGGATGAGGATCAGCACCTCCAAATCCGAGGCCATGGTCCTCAGTCGGAAAAGGGTGGCTTGCCCACTTCAGGTTGGTGGAGAGTTCCTGCCTCAAGTGGAGGAGTTCAAGTATCTAGGGGTCTTGTTCACGAGTGAGGGGAGGATGGAACGGGAGATTGACAAACGGATCGGTGCAGCTTCTGCAGTAATGCGGTCGATGTACCGGTCTGTTGTGGTGAAGAAAGAGCTAAGCCGTAAGGCGAAGCTCTCGATTTACCGGTCAATCTACGTTCCTACTCTCACCTATGGTCATGAGCTTTGGGTCATGACCGAAAGGACAAGATCCCGGATACAGGCGGCCGAAATGAGTTTTCTCCGCAGGGTGGCTGGGCGCTCCCTTAGAGATAGGGTGAGAAGCTCAGTCACTCCGGAGGAACTCGGAGTAGAGCCGCTGCTCCTCCACATCGAGAGGGGTCAGTTGAGGTGGCTCGGGCATCTGTTCCGGATGCCTCCTGAGCGCCTTCCCGGGAAGGTGTTTCGGGCATGTCCAACCGGGAGGAGGCCCCGGGGAAGACCTAGGACACGCTGGAGGGACTATGTCTTCCGGCTGGCCTGGGAACGCCTCGGTGTCCCCTCGGAAGAGCTGGAGGAAGTGTCTAGGGAGAGGGAAGTCTGGGCATCTCTGCTTAGACTGCTGCCCCCGCGACCCGGCCCTGGATAAAGCGGAAGAAGATGGATGGATGGATGGATGGATGGAACCTCTGTGGATGCGATGTCTAATAAAATGACGTTCCGGTGTCTTGAATTGTTTTCCACACATTCTTCGCATCTAGCCGGTTTGACACGGTAATGCATCCAAATATGGCACGATGGATCCAGTCAAGTTTCATGGGACTCTTAAAACGCGCGCAATACACGGACATCCGTAATCAAGTTCTATAACAAGGGTCCGATCTACCACTTCACGTACATGTGAAGCAGATATTATAACATTCAAATAAAATGAAATTAATTCATTTACGATAGATAAGGATTAAACACTTCAGTTGTTTTTTAAATTTTCAAATCTGAAGTCTCATAAAATGCGACTCGAGTGTCCATCTCGGGCCCACGCGTCTCACCACACGCAAATATTCAAAAAAAATTACGTCAAAATGCCGGTTTTGTCGAGTATCATCGTAAACATAGTCATAGTCAGTCATGGTAGTTATAAACTTCTAACCTTGAACCTATAAACTTGATTCAGATTGGTGATCAAAACACAGATGGAGTAACGAGTCCATCAACACCCCCAAAGCTTCACAGTCCTGGGTCGACATTTCATTACATAAACATAAACGTTTTGATTTATATGCTGTTTAATGTTGATGATCGCGTTATTAAACATATGCATCTTCTTATTTGAGATTTCGCATTTCTGCTTTTTCTTCGTCTGTGTTTTGATCAGGAGATTCTGTACTCGTTCAAGAGATGTGTAATAGCGCCCCCTACCGTATAACAGTGAAAACACTGAAATCATCAATGGCAGGGAAGCGTTTTCCTATATTTATACACTGAAGATTATGAAGTGATATTTTACATTGGATTACTATTTCTGTAGCCTACCTGAAAATCTAGTTTAGACCTCCATGAAAAATTTTTAATTTGTATGTTTGTTCTGTTGTATTCATGTACAATGGGCCTCATTCATCAAACTTTCGTAAATATATGAGTAATTTGTGCGTAAAATGGACCTTTACGAAAACTCTCCTCCAGATTCACAAACGCTCAGTATACCACGGATTTGGTAGTTAAACGTGTGCATATTAATGAATTGCAAACCTTCGTAAATAGGACACGTGTGCACACTCATTAATAATTAGCATAATCCCCGCCCATGAGTTACAACTGCAAATGACGTGTGCAGGAACGCTGTGGAATAGTAGTGGGAAGTTCGGATCATTATACTGACTCGGATCTTTGAGTCTCGTTCAGCAAAATTAACTAATCTTTTTTCGAGTCATTTCGTTCATTTCAGAAAAATATAATTAAAATTACATGTTAAATAGCCCAACCCATCTAGTACTTATGAAAATGTTGATTACATTTGTAAAACTAAATAAAAATAAACTATAGGGTACTGCAACCAAAGCCAAATGATAAGAAACTGAAACGTTTAATTAAGTGATTAGTTGTTGGGTCAGGCTATTGCAGTCTAACTCTGTTAGTTCACCTCACCTCCTGATCCGAGACATTCTTTCTTTTGCAACTTCATATTTATCACGTTTGTTCTCCGCCTCTCGTGTCTTCGAACTCCTCGAGACGTTAGTTGTCGACTCGTCTGTGTCTGACTCTGATCTGGGACTGGGCCATGTGACACAGGTCCGGGAACAGAATGATTAGTTCATCTTTCGAGTCTCGAGTTCGGGTTTGAGTCTTTCGTTCTTCCTGTCAGTCCCATAGAGTCTATGCTGTCAGTAACGGAAACAGAAAAGATTAGTTCTTACGAGTCTTTCGGGTTTGACGTTTGAGTCATTCGTTCTTTTGCCACGTGACTTGTCACTGTATTGAACACTAGTTCACAACCTTTTTACTAACAAGCACGTAGTTATTTTTTAATTTTATTTTTTATATATATAATTCTCAGTTAATATCAGACATAAACAAATATGTGAAATATATTGACTATTCAAGTCCAACATCACAAATTCAAGTCAATTAGACTATTACTCATTTTTAATCATATAGCACAAACACATATATATATATATATATATATATATATATATATATATATATATATATATATATATATATATATATATATATATATATATATATATATATATATATAAATGTATGTATGTGTGTGTGTGTGTAATAAGTTTTTGTATAGGTGCTATAGGCCTATAAGCTATGTTACAAAGGTTTAGGTAACATTTTTAAACTGATTTTTATTCATTAATAACACAAGGACAAAAAAAATTATATAACAACTCAATAGAGAAAAATAAAATACAGTTGATTCAAAACGAGTAATAGTCTAATTGACTTGAATTTGTGATGTTAGACTTGAATAGTCAATATATTTCCCATATTTGTTTATGTCTGATATTAACTGAGAATTATAAATAAAAAAATAAAATAAAAAATGAACCACGTGCTTGTTAGTAAAAAGGTTGCGAACTAGTGTTCAATACAGTGACAAGTCACGTGGCAAAAGAACGAATGACTCAAACGTCAAACCCGAAAGACTCGTAAGAACTATGTATATATATTATGTACATACTGTACTATAATATACACATAAAGAATTTCGGCCAATATATCTGTATCCGAATTTTTTTACTCCCTAATATCGGTATCAGTCCCCAAAAACCCATAGCTGTGGCTTTATTTCAAACTATTTTCGTTGGCGAAACAGAGCAAAAACAGGTATTATTGTGTCTAAAATGTAAGTAACTTAATATTAATTTCTTGTTTATTGAACTTGTATAAAATCAATATCACATTTGTTTTCATGTGTCCCAGCACTCAGGAAGGACCTCAGCTCCACCCACATCCCGCCTCTTTGCCCATTGTCAGTTATCCGGGAGTGACGATTTGTCAATATGGCAACAGCCGACTTTACACTTCAAAAACTCTCTTCAGAAAACTATGGGTGACATCACGGACACTACGTCCATATTTCTTTATAGTCTAAGGTTTACAAAGCTTTTTTAAAATAGCGGCCGTTAGACCCTACTCTGAAGTAAGAGCTAATTTAGTTCCCCCAAAAGGCGTTCCTATTGCTAAAATCTTTCCCAGTTCCTGCGGTTGAACAAAAAGCGGGAACTTCCTGTCATTATTTATAGGAACTTTCCTCTAGTGCGAAAGCCAGTTATGTAAACGCGCTAGACGGGCGTCTTGTGCATAAAATGCGGTTTTAAAAGTTCAACTTTTAAAAACATGTCTCTAGACCATGTGGGGTTTATTTTTCATTCCACTGCCTTGCGTCACGTTTTTTTTTTACCGCAAAAACGTGTTCCATGTGAACCGGCCCAAAGAATCTAAATTTTTCAAGACAATTCAAAAGAGAAGGTGAAGGAGATCCAGGGCTAATTGCTTTTCTCGTCAGTCATCTAACTCATTAGCACTGTTCCTCGGAAGCCCATCAAAGCGCCGTTTGCATCAGAGCAGCCCAGAGCCATGGAAATTTCTTATAAATGAGAAAGAAGTAAATTGGACCGTCCACCGCTCGTGGCAGATCTGAGCTACAAATGGCACATCAATTGAATCAAGGCATGGAAAAGTAATCCTGGAGAAAGAGCCAGACATCATCTTTGGGAGATGAACAAGATAGAATGCATTTTGCTCAGAATAATTGCTTAGAAATTGTTCAATGCACTTGTATTCGGATCTAATCAAGGGAGAATTCATTCAGATGCATTTGATACAGCAATGGGTTGATTTGTTTTGAGTTCTTTTGGTTTAGCAGAGCACTGATTCTTGAGACAAGGGACAAAACAGTTTTATATTAGAACACACCAACATTTACTATGCGCGTCGAAATTATCACTTGAATTTTTATTAGTGTACACCATTTTATTCAATGATCACTCCCTCTGAAACCACCTGTAAGTGGTTAACTTTTCATTTAAAGTATTTCACAGTTGTAAATGTACTGTAGTCAAAATATTTTAGAAATGTGACTGTCTTCATCTCTCCATATTTTGCCTGGTAGGAGTTATAACTTAAATCGAAATTGAGAGATAAAAAGTCAATAATATATATTTACGTCAAAATGTATACTATTCGTCTCATAAATGTGATTTAGTTTGTCATAATTTCGACTTTCATGTCATACTTTTGTGGCGGAAATGTGTTTTCATATCATCACCTCCATTACATAACGTTTCTGTAGCGCATAGCTGCTTATATATGATCACGTTACTGAATTCAGCGTTAAGTACCTCAGTAACAGAAAGCGGGAGGTTTCTGTTATGCTAATCCAATTCTTATGCGACCTTAACCGAGACCTTTTTGGGGAAGCAAATGACTTATTTCTGAAAATTCGCTTGAATACACTTACGGTTTATCTCGGCGAGAGGAGAGTGGCTGCTCTCCGAGTTTATTATGCAAATGAGACAATTTGACAGATTGCACGCAACCCTTCATAATCACTGTTCACGGACGACTGGCTGCGGCACGAGCCGTTTCTCTGGGCGGCGCGCGTGTTTATACGGAGCTTCTGGGCTCTTTTAACTACATATGTTCTCAAAAACACTTTCACGGCACTTACAGAGCGTTATACATCCCAAACATGATGGGTCAACAGCTTTTACTGGCCCTGGAACAACTTAAACCAACCGTCACCTTAGCTTCACTGTGGGCTTTTATAGCCTACTGTACTATCTTAAACGTATTCTTTCACATCTCACAAATGACTTCAAACCTACCTGACATCTTGTGTGCCAACGGTAATACCCAACTAATGGAAACGTTCTAAGTACATTCATTAGTTAACGTTGTGGCACAAAAAAAAGATCAAAATGGATCAGTTAACGGTCGCATAAATTTAAAAAAAAGAATGGCGGTTTAAACCGTTCAGAGAACACGTTTTGAATCATTCAAATGTCTCAAAACCGTTGGTCTTTACTCTTTCCTCAGGTAAAGCAGAATGATACTGCGCATGTGCTTATCTAACCTTAATTTGTTATGCGAATATATGTTAATTGTAAACATTTAATGTGCGTTTCATAATTGCTCGTAATGGCGATTAAGCATTTTTTTCTGTTTTGTGCCCTCAGTTAAAGAATGTTATCGTGTGTAGGGTGGTTGTGCTTCATTGTGTGTTATGATGCTAAAGTTAAAAAGTGAGATTAGGGCTTTTGTGAAGTTTGTAATATTACTCAAAATCCCTTACCTGTTAAATGTTTTCACATTACTCACGGCAATGAAGAACCATCTCTCTCTCTCTCTCTCTCTCTCTCTCTCTCTCTCTCTCTCTCTCTCTCTCTCTCTCTCTCTCTCTCTCTCTCTCTGGGGATTTAGCTATTTTAGTTGTATTCACTAGCTTGACATTGTGCTGCCCTCTTGTGACAGACTATGGTAGCGATTTAATATTGGAAATGATTTACTGTAAAACGAGGCCCAAACGATTTAATGTAGGGATATGTTGCTCATGTTGGACCCTAAAAATGCTTTTTATAATAAATCATTTAAACTTAATGAAATAATAACTATCATGTGGAGATGATCTTTAATAATGGATTCATTGAGTGGAAATGTTCTGTGTTATGGACTGAGTTATTGTTTTTTTGTGGTTTAGCCCCTGTTTCCCACATGAAAAAATACTATAGTATATCATAGTAAAATTACTCTAGTAAATACTATAGTGTTTTTGAACCGTACTATAGTAAATATACTACAGTAAATTAACAAAGTGTAGTAAATACTATAATATACTACAATTTACTGTACTATCTTTACTATAGTATGGTTCAAAAACACTATAGTATTTACTAGAGTAATTTTACTGTAATTTTACTATAATATAGGCTACTATAATATACTATAGTATTTTTTCATGTGGGTTATATTGCCCGGTTTCACAGACAAGGCTTAAACCTAGTCCCAGTTCTTTCAAAGTTATCTACTTCCAGTTATGGTCTTAAATAATGTTCTCTAAACGTTAGGACAAAATGTTGTTATACTTTGTTCATGTACGTTTTTATGAAACGTTTAATTGATTTGTAATACTCGTAATGGTTACAATATAATAGAATGTTTTCATAACGTTATTATTACCACATATTTTTGTTAGCCAGGGCAGGTCTATGGTATCAGATGGGTAGACTTTGGCCACCATAGTATTTACATTGTATTTCCAAAAACACCATGGTACTTTTTATGTTCACATACCATGGTATTTCAACAAGAGTACTGCCATGGTATATCAAAAAAAGGGGGTTACTGCAATGGTACAGAACTTGATCATAATAGCTACCATGGTTTCGTAAACGGAAGCAGGATGATTCTGTGTAAAGAACTGTTTGCATGTCCTGAGCTTCCTGCTAAACATGATAAGATGTTCCAGTGTTTTGGAAAACCCAGATTTTCACACACACCAGCAGTGGTTTAGATTTCAGGCCTATTTATTTGTTTTTGGAAGCATTTCCTCCAGCAGTTCAGAGGTCGGAATTTCTCACAAGCGGCCTTAATTACAATATCTTCTTCTGTCTTGTCGGAGTTTATTGCTGAAGACTCTGCGAATCACTTAAGAGTTAGCCTGTATAGTGCTAGTTTGAACATGTCTGGGGATGTTTATGCGATAATTACTGATCAGTGCCAGTTTTGTGGTAATACGAAGGTTTGCTTTGTCTTTGGTAGCATGTAAAAAATTATTTGATCTAAGTTTACAGCGCGCTAATGGCGCGGATGGACGCGACCGACGCATGCGCAGTTGCTACAACTTGCACTCGTCTAGGAAAATCGGACTGCATGTGTTGGAGTGGTGTAAGCATAACAATCCATCCGCTTTTTATGTGTTGTTTAAGAGAGGGTTTATCTGAAATTTATGACAAGACCGGCATAAAAAAAATAAAAAAATAACAGCGCGAAAAATGGCGTCCCTGTGAACGATTGTAAAGAAAACTGAAGAATATATATATATAAGAATGCCATGGTATCATCAAATAGTAATACTTGAAATGTGCTGAATGTGTAAGTTTGCATCATACATATATTCAACAAATTGTAATGTTTACATAGGCCTAAGGAACCTTAGGTGCTTTTACATGTCCCTTTTTCTTTGAAGCCTATTCCAAGTAGTCTCTAATATGAAACTGCATAGTTTTAGATAAATAACACTCAGACAGTGTTTAAAAATGTCCCACCCAGATATTCATCCTGTTGATTTGGATGTTGTTATTGTGATCCGCCAGGAGTCGCGCCGTGTGATTCGTTTTTCAGTACGAGTTGCGCTGCTCTTAAAGGGATAGTTCGCCCAAAAATAACAATTCTGTCATTTACTCACCCTCAAGTTGTACCAAACCTGTACGAGTTTCTTTCTTCTGCTGAACGCAAAAGAAAATATTTTGAAGAATATAACGGTTATACCAGTAACAGTTGTGAGATATAGTATGGAAAAGTCATTGGAGCCCCACAACTGTTTGATTACAAACTTTCTTCAAAATATCTTCTTTTGTGTTCAGCAGAACAAAGACAATTATAAAGGTTTGGAACAATTTAGAGTGAGTAAATTCTGTGATTTTTTTTTTTTTTTTTTTTACAAACTATCCCTTTAAACTAAAGGCACCTGCCTGCGGTGGAGGCCTGTTTTGTGTGTGTGCGTGTGTGTGTGTGTGTGTGTGTGTGTTCGCACACCGTGTTGTGAAACAGTGGGACGGCTGTGACCTTGATCTGTACCCGTGTGCCAGGGTGCCGGCGTGGGCATCAGGTGTTGGCATCTGCGCTGCAGGTGCCCGTGCCCAATTAAAGGGGCGGCTTGACAAGCTGCCCGGTGGGCATGGCAGCAGGCCTTTAATTTAATTACATGGAAATGCACTGATTCAGGGTGAAATGAAGCAGAACGTGTCTGTTTGTTAGCCGCTGATGACTGCCACTTGACTGACAGAGCGCTTGGATTCAGGTGTGCTTATTAACACGGGTTCACTGCGCTGGAGGACCTACCGCGGCGTATCATGGATCTGTCTGTCTGATAAAGAAATAAATAGCTGAATTTACGTGTAGCCTTAAGGCCCGTTCACACCAGGGATGATAACTAGAGAGCTGCAGGGATGATGTATTTTACAGTTAGCATTTTAGCAATTACACTCACCTGAAGGATTATTAGGAACACACTAATACTGTGTTTGACCCCCTTTCGCCTTCAGAACTGCCTTAATTCTACGTGGCATTGATTCAACAAGGTGCTGAAAGCATTCTTTAGAAATGTTGGCCCATATTGATAGGAGAGCATCTTGCAGTTGATGGAGATTTGTGGGATGCACATCCAGGGCACGAAGCTCCCGTTCCACCACATCCCAAAGATGCTCAATTGGGTTGAGATCTGGTGACTGTGGGGCCATTTTAGTCCAGTGAACTCATTGTCATGTTCAAGAAACCAATTTGAAATGATTGGAGCTTTGTGACATGGAGCATTATCCTGCTGGAAGTAGCCATCAGAGGATGGGGACATGGTGGTCATAAAGGGATGGACATGGTCAGAAACAATGCTCAGGTAGGCCGTGGCATTTAAACGATGCCCAATTGGCACTAAGGGGCCTAAAGTGTGCCAAGAAAACATCCCCCACACCATTACACCACCACCAGCAGCCTGCACAGTGGTAACAAGGCATGATGGATCCATGTTCTCATTCTGTTTACGCCAAATTCTGACTCTGCCATCTGAATGTCTCAACAGAAATCCAGACTCATCAGACCAGGCAACATTTTTCCAGTCTTCAACTGTCCAATTTTGGTGAGCTTGTGCAAATTGTAGCCTCTTTTTCCTATTTGTAGTGGAGATGAGTGGTACCCGGTGGGGTCTTCTGCTGTTGTAGCCCATCCGCCTCAAGGTTGTGAGTGTTGTGGCTTCACAAATGCTTTGCTGCAGACCTCGGTTGTAACGAGTGGTTATTTCAGTCAAAGTTGCTCTTCTATCAGCTTGAATCAGTCGGCCCATTCTCCTCTGACCTCTAGCATCAACAAGGCATTTTCTCCCACAGGACTGCCGCATACTGGATGTTTTTCCCTTTTCACACCATTCTTTGTAAACCCTAGAAATGGTTGTGCGTGAAAATCCCAGTAACTGAGCAGAAAGTGAAATACTCAGACCGGCCCGTCTGGCACCAACAACCATGCCACGCTCAAAATTGCTTAAATCACCTTTCTTTCCCATTCTGACATTCAGTTTGGAGTTCAGGAGATTGTCTTGACCAGGACCACACCCCTAAATCCATTGAAGCAACTGCCATGTGATTGGTTGATTAGATAATTGCATTAATGAGAAATTGAACAGGTGTTCCTAATAATCCTTTAGGTGAGTGTAGATCGTCCCAAAGTCAATGGGTTTTTGGTTAAATGGCTGAAATAAGGTCCATGGTGAACACAAGCTCAAGATATTTTCACATTTTATCCTACAACATAAAATACATCAGTAATATCCCTTCAAAACTAAAAACTGTAAGAATTTTTTTGATCACAGAGCTTATTTTCGGCAATAATCCAAAAGCCAATGGAAAAATCCTAGGTTTTTGTCGAGGGAACCAGACTGATGCAAACTTCCGGGTCGGCCTACAAAAATACGTCATCACTGCAGCACTTTTTTAGCGATAAATATATATTTTTCAAAATGTAAAAGAATTTTGGGATGGACTATCCTTTTAAGGTCTCTTTTAGGGTACCACATTTAAAGTCACCATAAAATCAAAATTTTTCATTTTTTTTAATGGAATAATGCAGGTTTTATTATAAATGCTACATTTGCTCTTGTTCCAGAAGCGTTTCACTAGGATATACTACGATCAGGCATAACATTATGACCAGGTGAAGTGAATAACTGATGATCTCTTCATCTCCTGTTATATTAGGCAGCAAGTGAACATTTTGTCCTCAAAGTTGATGTGTTAACAGCAGGAAAAATGACCAAGCGTAAGGATTTGAAAGCACAAATGCTTCAGGAATGGTTTGAGAAGCACGAGTTTGAGGCATTGACTTGGCCTCCAAATTCCCCAGATCTCAATCCAGTCGAGCATCTGTGGGATGTGCTGAACAAACAAGTCCGATCCATGGAGGCCCCGCCTCGCAACTTACAGGACTTAAAGGATCTGCTGCTAACATCTTGGTGCCAGATACCACAGCACACCTTCAGGGGTTTAGTGGAGTCCATGCCTCGACGGGTCAGGGGGACCAACACAATATTAGGTCATAATGTTATGCCTGATTGGTGTAAGCCTAAATAAGGAAGAAAAGTTTAACGTCGCTAGCTTGCAGAGTAGCATGTTTTAGTCCAAAAATAAGAAGCTGTTTGGAAGCAACTTGGAGGAAAATCAAAGAGTATGACACAAGTGAACAATAATGCTGAAATATATCATACCGCCCTTCCATGGAGAAACTCAAATGCCATTTGGAGTTCACAATCACTTCTCCGGGAGATAGTTCAGATGAGTAATAAAACTCTTAACGTCTGCTCTTAACTTGGCCGCGAGTCAGCGTCTGCAAATAACCATAGACGTGCCATAAAAGTCGGCAGCATAAAGTAAATCAGGTCATAAGTTCAGCTGCATGTGTTAGGATTATAGAGTCTCTTTCGGTCATATGTTTTGTGTTATTCGTGAGGAGTGATCGGCAGAAAGAGTGTGTGAGCTAAACATCTGAACAGGGTGATGCAGAGAAGAGCGCTAATAATCAAACATATGTCTTAACTTAAGAGTTTATTTACAAACCAAAACTATGCATAGAATGTTTTTCTTGCTAATTGTGTAGGCTCGCAAAATGGCAGATGTTTAGCGCTGATTGCAAATGTTTATTGTTGCATGATGTCAAATGACCCAGTTAACAAAAATATGTTATGAAAGCATTGTTTCTGATGTTCTCTGTCTCTGGGAACTTCCTTTTCTCTTTCTTCAAACATTATTGGAACGGACTTTCAAATCTTCTCTGAAGTAACATTTAAAAAACGATGTTTTTATGTTATCATTTTGAGAGCATTATTAAACACCGGATAGCTTTAACGTTACTTGAAGAACGTTTGTTCATAACCTTCCCACATGAAAAAATACTTTAGTATATTATAGTAAAATTACAGTAAAATTACTCTAGTAAATACTATAGTGTTTTTGAACCATACTATAGTAGATACTACAGTATATTGTAGTATATTATAGTATTTACTACACTTTGTTCATTTACTGTAGTATATTTACTATAGTACGCAGGGCCGGATTAACAATTTCCTGTGCCCTGGGCAACAAGACTCAAGGGCCCCTGCCCCAAAGCAACAATCGCAAAGTCGCTATCACCAAGAGCATAGAGCCTATACTTCTATACTAACAAATCAGGCTTCTGCAATGCTCAGTGGAGATGTGTGTAATAGCCTCAGTATAAAGTGCATTCAAGAGACAGAACACTAATGATGCACTAATGTTTAACATAACTTTTTACAATTAATCTTTCACAGAACTTGGTGGCTGCTACAGAGTAATTATTAAATGTTTTAATATAGCCAATCAATTATATTTTGACTGCAACAGTGAAATAAAGCAGACAGCTAGGGAAGCCTTAAAGGGTTAGTTCACCCAAAAATGAAAATTCTGTCATTAATTACTCACCCTCATGTCGTTCGACACCCGTCAGACCTCCGTTCATCTTCGGAACAGAAATGAAGATATTTTAGTTGAAATCTGATGGCTCTGAAAGTCCATTGGCTCAATGGCACGGTTCACTCTCAAGACCCTTAAAAGACACTAAAGACGTCGTTACAAAGTCCATCTCACTACAGTGGTTCTAAAATAACTTTATGAATCGGCGACAATAGTTTTTGAGCGCAAAAAAACCCTAAATAACGACTTATATAGTGATGACGATTTCAAAACAAAGCATCATGAAGCTTCGAAGCGTTATGAATCAATGAGCCGAATCATGATTCGGATCGCGTGTCAAACCGCCAAACTGCTGAAATTTGGCGATTCAAACCGCTGAATCGACTCAGTGATTCATAACGCTTCGAAGCTTCATGAATTATAAAGAACTATAGGTATGTACATTTAACTAAGATTAATACATGCTTTAGAAGTATTTTTCATTGTCAGTTTGTTAATGAAGGAACTAATGTTAAAGAGCACCTATCATGGCATTTAAAATGTTCCAAATATTGTTTTAGAAGTCCCCAACAACAGTTTTGCATGCATGCAATGACAAAAAAGACTTTAGTTTTCTTATAATATGCATTTATTTTTACCTGTTTTGACAGCGATTCTCAAATGATTCCTTTAGTGATTCACTTTTCAAAACCCCGCCTTTACGTGACGCTAATCTGCGGTGATTGGTCCGATGACCCAGTCAGTTGTGATTGGTATAGTCTGTGCAGATATATTCTCGGAAACGGAACGCCCATCAAAGTCTTATAGTGACAGTAATTTGTTAATATGTGTCAGGAGTTATGAATATGAAAACTGCGTCTGTACGTTTGATTGTAATATGAGCCTCAGCTGATCTCATTCATTAAAAAACTCCTCTATTCTCCTCACGAAGACTCGCGACAAATCAACATCCCTCAGGGCTTTTAGTTCAAAAGTGTGCAGATGAGGAGACATATTGATAGATTCTCATATGTCTGTGTCAAATTTCTAAACGGAGGAGTATTTTTTATTCAATACTTCCTCAAAATGGGCAGAAATAGCCTAATCATGAGCGATTGAGTCTCTTATGTGTTGTTTTCAATTCATACTGGCAGCCGGAGGGCGCTCTGTGCACATGTAATCCATATATGGTACAGATAGACGAAGAAGATACCATGTGCCATAATAAAAGTCCATAATAAAAGCTTCCTGAGATCGCGAAACATACATTTGACGACTAATAATAAACACTCAATCGCGACGATGTATGGTTTGTCTTCAAGCCACTTAGTCTTCAAATGCTCATCCTTGGGCAGATGAAAAAAGTTTGCTTTTGAGTCGCACTTCAGAACACAGCGTCTCGTGGCCATGATGTTTTCTAGTTTTCACTGGCGTCTTGGAGCGCAATAAGTGGGCGTATCGTATTCAAATAACTTGACAAGTTGACGTCATCTAGTCAGAGAAAAAGCTTCGGTCTTCTAACGATTCTTAAAAATGACTCCGAGTCGACTCTTACTTTTGAAAGAAAATAACTATATATACGGTGCACTGTCATATTTCAAGCTATCACAGGATGTTTTTGTTCACTTAGATCTATGTTACACACTACATGAAAGGTACATTTCAAAATTCCATGATAGGTGCTCTTTAAATAATGGAGCCTTGTAGAGTGTGTGATTGAACAACAGTCAGAACATATTCAAACAATATCTAGGGCATGCAATTTAGTACAGATTAAAATATAAAATGCAAGTTTGAAAATGAATAGCCTTAAGTCTTTAAGTATTATGTATTAGGTTATGTGATTACTGGGGAAACGGCTGCATTTCTGCTGTTCCGTCAGCGCCCTCTGCTGTCGAAGAATGAATGTGCACTTCAGCGAGTCTCCTCATTCCGCCATGTGCTCGGCTCATGCACGGTCTATTTACATCAGTGCGCGTTCCTCTTTGACATGTTTTTCATTTTAAACGGTTGATGGGTAAAGTATTCTTAAAACTCATTCTAAAAATCTGAATAAGTCGTAATAAATAATTATTCACGGTATTTTGAAGTGCCCACGATAACAATATTGTGCATGTTCATTATTGTGGTATATCGTATTACCGTTTACCGGCACATGTCTAGTTGTAGCTGGGTCGTTCCTGTTCTACAGTGACTTTTCTGTCTTTATGATTTACTTACTCATATTTTCTATAAAATGAGTCACATAAGAAATGGCTTAAATTATAAATGTAGGTCTTCTTTATCACTTAAACAGATATAGGGGTAGAGTGGGGGAAAACGCCCCCCTGGGGTAAAACGCCTCCCACCTGTTTTTCCCAAAATAACCACAAGAGGGAGTCAAGATATATTTTCACTGTTGCTATGCACTTCGTTGACAACGGGGATAAACAAATCTCCTTGGAGAAGCTGACACCAGCGACGTATTTGAAGAGAGGAGGATTACATGCTAAGTGCTATAATTTTCAGATATTAGTAAACAAGTGTTTAAGATAATATTGTTCTGCAGGATATCACAGTGATGTATGATAGATGAATAGTGAAGTCTGTAGTTTGAGAGGAAATGTTATTTATAAGGAATATAATTATATCTTAAAAATTATTTTTTTTTTTTAAAAGTCATAGCTTGTGGGGTAAAACGCCCCCTACGCTGAGGGGTAAAACGCCCCCCAAAGGGCATAGTTTCTCTCTATCATAATTACTATAATAACATATTAGATTATGTGAATGGCTACTGAATTAAAGTTTATTTATGTATGTATTTATTTATTTGTTTATTTAGTATTTATTTGTTTATTTATGTATTTATTTATTACAACACATTTGTTTGCATGGCTTAGTTATATAAATATAAATGGTAAAATTGCTGCGAATGGCTACTGAATTAAAGTTTATTTATGTATATATTTATTTATTTGTTTATTTATTATTACAACATATTTGTTTGCATGGCTTAGTTATATGTATAAATATAAATGTTAAAATGGCTGTGAATGGCTAATGAATTAATGTTTATTTATTTATTACAACATATTTGTTTGCATGGCTTATATATAAATATAAATGGTAAAAATTTGGATATTTTGGACATTCCTCAAATAAATATTAATATATATACATGTTGATACATTACTTGCCTTTTACTTTGAGAGATTAAAAAATATAGTCTGCTCATTTTGCTGTTGATCTATGAAGCAAACTGGTTGGGAAGAAAGGGGGCATTTTACCCCACCTTGGGGGGCGTTTTACCCCACCGCTGGGGCAAAACGCCCCCTTTGTACAAAAATATTTTCAGTCAAAATACTAATTAATTATGAAGGCTGTGCAATTTTAATATTTGGTGAATAACTCCTGCCATAGTCACTCAAAACCGGGATGGCAATTCAAGTCACATTTATGTTTTGTTTCACTGTAATGTCACATTTTCCTTAAGGGGGGCGTTTTCCCCCACTCTACCCTAATAGGTATTAAAAATACTATTTTGTATTTTACACACCTTTTTATTGATATATTCATTCAATTTTATCATGTCCTCAGTGCAAAGTAATCAACTTCCACAAGAACTATAAACCATGAAATGATAAAAATCTCAAAATATTTTTAGATTATGTTATACAATAGGCTAAACTACCTCTAGTTATACATATAAATCATGTGAAACTATAGTTATTTTTTTTTACAATTGTCTTCATTTACTGTGTCCCTGAAGTCATCTTCCACCCTGTTACCTTTTTTTTTTTTTTTTTATGTTATCCTGCTTGTCCCACTCTTAAAGTTCCACCCTGTTAGGCTCTGTTACGAAGAATGTTTGTCCGGTCAAAAAAATGTTAAAACATATCTGACATAGTTATAAAAGTTCTGTTTATCTGTAGAAGGTTAGCTAGCTAAATGTTGATCCCTCAAAGAGCTACGGCTAACTAGTTTTTCCACCCTGTTGATTCCGCCCTGTTAGATCTATAAACCTAACAGGGTGGAAATTCTAATAGAATAAATCGTATTTAGTGTATATTGCAAATTCTATAAACACATATATGCATATATAAATATTATATATAAAACCATGTTATATAGGTGCAGTGCCACACATTACTGATGGCAAACCATGCAGGACAGTGAGGGAAAACTCCTCCACTGTAATGGTCTTCCACCCTGTTAGGCGAGTCCTTTTTAAATAATAATTTGACAGCAACGTTAAATGTTTTGCATACTTATGTTTTATTTTGGGGGGTTGAGGGTCATTAACAGCATATACAATATATGTTTTTTTAACAAATTTTTTTATTATTTACCATCCTGTTGGCAAAAATGGGTACAAAAAGTACCTGTTCTTAATAAATAAGACATTCTATTAATCAATAATAGTTTTGTTATTGTTTCAAGAATTTAAAAAAATACCATGATGGCATAAGGGACATATACTATCCAAGAAAAACTTGTTATTGTTTAACATTTACATTATTAACATTTTGTGATAACTATGTATATGTCCCTAACAGGGTGGAACACCTTCACGGCCCGTGTCTGAACAATGACTCTACCCATAATTATTATTTTTTTAGTCCCTGAGCTTGACCAATATGTATTCCGACTAGTTAAACATGTCACCATTTTGGTAGAATGCTAAAAACATGAAAATCATGTACTTTTTTTTCCAACATTTATGAAGCCAAAATGTTACCGCATACCAGGAATGACCCAGAAAGACAAAAGTGAACATTGGCCTGCATGGTAGCCTAATGAGGTGCCGTCAATGGTCTTGCTTTGTAAATAAACCCTTATTGTAACAAATTATATAGTTAAACAATTACAAGAACTATATGTTAGTTCTAAGGCTGAGAACAAGTTAGAAAGAGCTTTAAAATACGGACCTTCTTGAATTATTGACTAAACAATCCCCCCATAACCACGCCCCCAACAAAGCCCCGCCCCCTCTGGTGAGTACCGGCACTTTATTTTTTCCACTTCAAGCACTGATGCTGTACAATAGTCCTACAACAAAAAATTAACAACAAGAATGCGTTTACCTTTGTGTTGTGCTTTAACTTCAGACAGAACTACAGTAACGTTATGTCTTTCGTGAAGTACATATTTATAGAACATAACGCTGAACTTAACACAGTCAAAATGGATTAATCGTTGATTCAAACCTCTTTCAGCAGCTGTTGGGACGAGTGCAGCGCAGTCTGGACGGTTTAAATGTCCTGATCAGGCCAGTGTGCACATGATGATGCTCAGGAGTCATATATTCGATTTCAATTCAAGTCATTCAACCGTGCTCTTGGAGTTAGTTATATGTTTAAAGAGTCTTTGAGTCACAGGTGTAATCCACGTTTTGAGAGTTTACTCATTACTGTAGATAACTTACATATTTATGCCACTTTGGCATAGCGATCATTTGATATCCAGCTACAATTTCGCTCTGAAAACCTGTCATGAATGAGCGCGAGTCGCGACCACTGTTGCCAACAAATTTTCAGGGGAAGTTGCTAAAGGCAGATCGAGTTGTTGCTAAAAGTTGTTAAATGACGTTGTGTTACATTACGTAATCGCAAGGCAAAACTACGCTATTATGTAACGCGTAGATATTATTTGAAATGCTAATTTAGATTTGTTTGTAAAATAAATTAAAGCAATGTGTTAGTTAATATGTGCGGATCGAGCCCCACACATGACATGCAAGAAAAAAAAAGTAAATTGTGCGCAAAATTTACAATTTTGTTCCCTCGATTTGCTAAACCGTCCACACGATTTACTCATTTGTTCCCTCGATTTATAAATCGCGTGCACAAATTAGCCTACTAGTTTTTTTCCTGCATGTCATATGCAGGGCTCCGTAAATATGCTACCTAAACGATCTTCCGGATTTTACAGCGATTTCCACATTTCCACAGCGATCTTAAGGAATTATGAATGAACCGCTCAGCCTATTGAGCTAGCTTGTACGTGTGTAGTTTGGATTAGAGTCACTTTCCAGAAGTTGCTAAAAGTTGCCAAATAAATAAATAAAAATTGCTAAATTTGTTGCTAGGTGCTTTTAGAAAAAAAAGTTGCTAACGTAGTCTGAAAAGTTGCTAAATCTAGCAACAAAATTGCTAAGTTGGCAACACTGGTCGCGACTCCCTGCTGATCGCTGATTGGCTGAAAGTGCGTGCTTTTTTTTTTTTTTGGTGCCGTGTGGCAACACTGATTTCAGAGCGTCATGTCACGTGATTCGACCTGACAGCTCGTCCTCGCTCGATGCGCAGCAGCGCAAGAAGCTACAGACACTGTTTTTGATGTGATTTAACATAATATGTTCCTCGAACAGGTTGCAAAAATCTGCATATAATTAGGAAAGTGAGGATTGCCTTTATAACGTGATCTAACATAATATTTGACAGTGCCCAGGGCCCCTTAGATGTCCTGTGCCCCTGGGCAAGTGACCAATTGCCCTAATGGTTAATCCGGCCCTGATAGTACGGTTCAAAAACACTATAGTATTTACTAGAGTAATTTTACATGTGGGTTGCCAGAACGTTAGCTAAGAGCGTTCCCTGTTTGCTGGGAATCAACGATGTCATTACCATAGTAAAACACGGATTGTTATATAGATGAATATAAAGATAGGGATAGAGATCAAAAACAAACTAGCATTGTGCTGGCAGCTAGCAGCTAATCGCACTGCAACACATGTTGATTTCTTGATGTTGATGGATGCTATGCTACAATGATCCCTTAGGCTAAGTGGAAACAGACATGATGTCCTTTAAAGGTCCAGCAAACCTATCAGCTCTGGCTATTTATAGCGGTCATAAACACTGATGGGGCTTTTAGCTTGACCCCACAGAGGTATCGGAGCTAGCGCTAATAGTTTGCAGAAGAACAGACCCTTTGAAGACTAAGTATAAAAAATCGACTTTAAAGATCTAATATTTAGTTTTGTTTTTAGATACAATTTTTTTTCTAGTTGATTACAGTGCTTGTGTGTGTTTTTCTCTTTAAAGGTCCTGTTCTTCGTGATCCCATTTTTCAAACTTTAGTTAGTGTGTAATGTTGCTGTTATAGCATTTATAATACCTGTAAAATTATAAAGCTCAAAGTTCAATGCCAAGCGAGATATTTTATTTAACAGAAGTTCCCTTTCAAAGCCTACAGCGAACGTCCGGTTAGGACTACATCCTGGTATTTCCTGCTTTAATTACGTCAGTAGAGCAGTTTGTCGACTAACCTCCGCCCACAAGAACACGCGAAAAAGGGGGCGTGGTCTTGTTGCTCCCGCGTGGAGAGTAGGAAGTGTTGCGTTCGGTTGCGTTCGTATAGTTTGTTTGTCGCCATGTCGTCGAGACGCTGTTATTTTCATCCCGGAGTCAAGTCACCTTTGTTTGGCTTTCCCAGGGACGCTGTACTTAGAGATCATTGAGCGCACGCATCCCCGTTATGGTAAGAGGCGCGACCTTTCCGGTAACGTGCGCTCTGCGTGCCCTAAGCTGCTGTCGAATCACAACACGGGAACCGCTGGCACAATCAGAACTCGTTACGTATTTCTGAAGGAGGGACTTCATAGAACAGGGAAATCTTTCAAGCCGTTTTGAGGACAGTGAAAACAGCCGTATACAGATAAGTAAATTGTGTGAAAAATACTGTGTTTTTTTACACGCGAAACATGAACACATGTTATATTGCACACTGTAAACACAATCAAAGCTTCAAAAAAACACGAAAAACGGGACCTTTAATGCTTATTCTTTCCTGATCTTCACGATCTTTCATCAGGTGCTTTAAAAGGCGCTTCCGTTTTCCACCGCGGTGCAACGGCTGCAACAGACCTAAGCATTTTCTATATCCTCTCATGGAAAATTAAAATTCATTTGAGCTGCTGATACACAGATTATACCTATGATTATACCACACACGTGCACAACACAGACAATTTAGAAGCCATTTATTTATTCAAACATGTCGATCATATTCATTGTGTTGGTATATTGACGAAGGCCATTCCCGTCATATCCAGAAGAAAAAAAAAACATTTTTGAATTTAGTTTTTTTCCCCATGTCATTATTGTTTATAGCATAAGAAACAAATGGGGGGAAAAAACTTTTTTGAAAAATTATATTTTATTCATATGTTATATGTCCTCTGTAGTTGAAATAAAATAAAACAAAAATAAAATGACATGAAATTGCATGTAGCCTATAGGCAAAAACAATGTGATTTATTTTTAATTCTCTTATCAATTTTTAGGTTTCAGGATTTTTTTTAACCAAGATGATTCTGAACTATGAAAGATATAACGAAATTATGCAATTTAATGGCCATACTTGGATTCTCCCATTCAATACGATGAATTTATACTATTTGCATTTAATGTGTTCTTGGTTCAACATGTAATGAAAAAAAGAAGTGTAATAATGGGAGTAATAATTGGCAACATTTTCACAATAATATCTAATATTTAATAGGAATATTGATTCACTTGTTGTGTCTCCAAAATGCCTGATAATCATGATAATCATGATAATCATGTCCTGGCGTCCTCTAGACATTTATGAAATCAATGCCCTGTTCTGTAACAGAAAGTCATATTTTGATTAGAAACCCCATAACATTTTCCTGAGATGAGATTTATAACAAACAATTTGGAAATGAATCCGATTTTAATTATAATGACAAAATATTGTCATATTATTTTTATTAGAGTGCTAAACAGTGTCAGCCGTTTTTAAAGACCAAGAAGAAGTTGTTGTCCGTGACAACCGTGACAAAACTTAAAACTGTGACATGTATGATGTCAGAGAAATTCACTAAAATATAGCTAATGCATTAGCTAATGCACATGTGTACTAAAGTGGACAAAAGTTTATTCCTGGGTCCCAGGAGGATATAAGAACAAAAATATAGAGCGGGAATGGGCGTTTGAGTTTCTGGTATATCGATTTTAGTTGTAGAAGTTCCTGGCGGAGATCCAGACTATTTCAGGATCTCGGCTCTTCCGGGAATAGCGGCGCTAAAGCGCGAGGAAGGAGGAACAGGATGGTGTGTTTCATCATCATCATCATCATCATCATCATCACAGTCCTGCGTGTATTTGAGCCGAGGAGCGGAGGGGTGTGTTATCAGGATGGAGGTGATGGAGGCAGAGCTTGAGGATCTCCGACTCCGGCATCCGCGGAGAGACTGAAGGAATGCGCGCCAGACTTTCGCGGCTTCTCAATCTCAGGTAAAATGGGCGTCGCTGTCAACTTGAACGAAGCGTGAATTAGTTTTATGTTTACTTTGGATGTTTTACTCGTTGTGGATGACTTTCTGCTTTAAAAAAGGCTATTTTTGTAAACTTGTCAACCACAACAACGTCAATGGGAAATTTGTATCGCATGTAAGTGGTAGCCTACAATGTTTAACATGAAGACTTAACCCTTACGAAAATCAACCATGGTTTTATTGCAGTAAAAGTGTAACCATGGGTCTTTTGGGCGGATTGATTAGCCTACCACAGTTTTAACTACCATGGTTAAACCGCGGTTAGTGTAGCAAAACGATGGTTAATATGTTTAAATACAATAACCATAGTTTTTTGGTTTTATTTGAGGTAAAACCATGGTTCATTTTAGTAAGATAACAAAAAAATACGTTATGACGTGAATAACTTCTCAATAACTCATCTCAATTTAAAACAGCTATCATAAATTAGTCATATTGTGGAAGAGTTGTTTGTAGCTATGTGGCACAAATGTATGATCTTTTTTATTTTTACGATTATTTTAATCTCGAGTTTGAGCTATATTGTGCCTGGGTGAGAAAATCAACACACAACTGTGTTATGAAATATAATACATATCTATTTAAATGCACATTTAAAATGCTTTTTTTAATCTAATAGGCTAATCATAGATCATAGGCCTGTCTAGTTCATTCTCTAGTAAAAATGATCGGGTGTGTTATATGGAATTAATTTGGGGTTACAACCCCAAAAACCAAACCACTGAAACTTTACAAAGACGCATACATTCAAACATGATTCTTATTGCTGCAAGAAGCTTTAATCTCATGATAATGAATCATATGGTGTGTGATTACACAACAAAACAACATATAGCCATAATCATATTTGATAAATAATGTCACACGTCTCTTTTTGCTGATGTTTCACACATTTAGATGATACTTTACACTGTCTGAAATCCTTGAAAATACAAATGCATGGAAACGAATCCCAGATTTCCCAGCCCACTCTCTGGCGCTGACATTCGCTAAGCTTATTTCTGGGCCTCGTTTTATCGAATTTGATTACAAGCGCGCCGTGGAAAGGTCTCTGTTTGGCTAATGGAGTTTGTTTTGGAATTACGCTGCTAAGAGATACACATAAACACCATCATCAGCCTCGGGTTTCTGTCTGCTGTATCCTCATTAGCAGCGATTACAGGAACCCACGAGTGGAGACGGCATCCTCGATCCCCGAATGTATTCCGATGCTTAGCCTTTTGCCTGATGAAAAATAATGGCTGAGGTAACGGCACTTACGGCATCGATCTGAAGGGGTTTGTGGATGAAGCCACTCATGTTTAATGGCCAAAGTGGAGAGGAGCTACTTCACATTCCTTAGGGAAACACCGGAGACGGATTTATGTGTTTTTAAATAAGGTTTGGCTCAAAATATAGACATCCTTGAGATCACTGTAACTCGTGTCCTCGATTGATAATGATATTAATAAGAGACTAAGGTTAGGTAATTAATAGCATTATAATGCGCGGTCGGCTTCAAACGCATCTTGTCCAATCAGAAGTTAGAATCCAAAATGTGCATTTATATTAAAGCTATAAATAATGAGTGGTTGCGTATTAAAATCACTGTAACATATGGCCTAGGTTAGGTTATAATAGAAGAATAATAGAATAATGCTTATATTAATAATAATATTAATAGGCTATAAAAATAAATTAATGAAAGAATGCTCTTATAACAATAATAATTATTTGTATTTGTTTTATAGGTTACGTTCATCATATAGAATGTTTTTATAATAGGTTGTTGGTAAAGTTTGTTTTAAAGGATTAGTTCACTTTTAAATAAACTTTTGCCGATAATTTACTCACCCCCATGTCATCCAAGATGTCCATGTCTTTCTTTCTGCAGTCGAAAAGGAATGAAGGTTTTGGATGAAAACATTCCAGGATTTTTCTCCATATAATGGACTTCAATGGGCTCCAAACGGTCCAAGGTCCAAATGACAGTTTCAGTGCAGCTTCAAAGAGCGTTAAACAACACCAGACGATGAATAAGGGTCTTATCTAGCGAAACGATCAGTTTTCGCGAGAAACCGAGCAGTATTTATGCTATTATTTTACCTCTTATCAGACGAGCGTGATCATCTCTGAGCTCCGCCATAACTTCCGCTAAGTGAGGTCAAATACGATCGTGGTCATAGATATATCAATCGTAGATGCCTCATTCTACTGATCCGTGCAGGCGCTAATGAGGCATCTACGTATACATCTATGACCACGATCGTATTTGACCTCACTTGGCAGAAGTTATAGCTGAGCTCAGAGATGATCACGCTCGTCTGATAAGAGGTAAAATAATAGCATAAATACTGCTCGGTTTCTCACAGAAGCTGATGGTTTGGCTAGATAAGACCCTTATTCATCATCTGGTGTCGTTTAAAGCCCTTTGAAGCTGCACTGAAACTGTCATTTGGACCTTGAACTGTTTGGGTCCCATTGAAGTCCATTATATGGAGGAAACCCCTGGAATGTTTTCATCCAAAACCTTCATTTCTTTTCGACTGCAGAAAGAAAGACATGGACATCTTGGATGACATGGGGGTGAGTAAATTATCAGCAAAAGTTTGTTTAAAAGTGAACTAATCCTTTAAGCAGCCTTGCTAGCATGGTTTAACACATTGATAGCATGTTTTAACATGTTGCTAGAATGATTTAGCATGTTGCTAGAATGATTTGGTGTGTTGCTAACATGGTTTAACACATTGCTAGCATGTTGATAGCATGTTTTACCATATTGCTAGCTTGATTTACCATGTTGCTAGCATGATTTAACGTGTTGCTAGCATTATTAGCATGTTGCTAGCATGATTTAGCATTTGTTAGCATGGATTAACATGTTTTAGGTTAATTATAGTACTTCATGGACTATTTGTTTATTGTGATTAATAGGGATGCCACAATTCTCAATATAATATTGAACCGTTCGGTACGGCCTTCACGGTTCAATACGTGCTTGTGAATTGCGTTTTTTCGGTTTTGCATTTAATTAAGTATTTGTCTACGAATTCTATCATTTGCCTCCATCCCAATACACTGAATAACATGACATACATTCACATCACACGTTAGTGGCTGAGTTATACTCACGGAACACTAGAGTTATTCACAATCACCAAAGTTCATTATTTGCATGCGTTTTAAAGCCTTACTGGCGTGTGCGCGGTTTTAACATGCGCTTTTCCGAGCGCGCGCACTAAACACTTGTCAAACACGTGATTACTGGACTAATCGTCTTACTGCGCTAATACTGTCAAATACACACAAGGTTAACATAAACACAGTCGGTTATGTCTAAAGTGAAAGTAAAATCGGCGCGTGTCTGCACGATGCACGCAGGTCTTACATTGACAGCAGCGCAGCCTGAACACGCGGCCCTTAAAGGGACAGTTCACCTCTAAAATGATGTCATTATTTACTCACTCTAATATTGTTCCAAACCTGTATTCATTTCTCATTTTTGAGTGAACTATCCATTTAATGTTAATACAACAGCAAAAGACAAAGAGAAAATCACTCACTGCTCTTGACTGAAAAACTTTAATACAGTAACTTTAATAAGAATCAGTGTATATTTTATAGTGAAGTCTCATTCAATTCAATCAATTTCATACTTAAATGCTGCTCAGAGCTGCTAGTGTAAATATTTATTTATATATATATATATATATATATATATATATATATATATATATATATATATATATATATATATATATATATATATATATATATATATATATATATATATATATATATATTATACAATACGCTAGGAATGTGTACAAGGGTTTTTTTTTTTTAAAGTAAAGTTTTAAGTTTAAGTAAGGTTTTTCAATTCGTTTAAGTAAAATAAAGAAAGACTATTGCAATTAAAAAATAGTCTTTTTTCTCCTTAACCTTTTGCTGTTCCTGTCGCTTAAGAATAGAATAGCAAAAAACTGATGTGACAAGCCTTCAGAACCGAACCGAACCGAAAACCGTGGTTAAAAACCGAGGTATGTATTGAACCGTGGACTAACTGTATTGTTGCATCCCTAGTGATTAATATTATTGATTATTAATTAAAAAAAAAAATGTAACTTCCCCTTTACTTCAGCAAATGTTATGTTTGGGCTTGTTTTTTGATGTTATGATCTCAAATATTTGAAAGGAACCGTCACAATAAAAGAATGCATTTGTAGATTGGACTCGTCAGATATTTGACGTTTCCTGTTGACATCAAAAGTGACACATTTAGTCCATCATAGCCCATGTTTTAGTCTCTGTTTGCAGTTGAACGTCTGCTTGGAATCAAGTGTCCTGTACAATTGCACAAGACATTGGGAAAACAACACTAGTTTTTCCCGTTTGCTAGAAAAGCAATGTTCCAGAACGTCATGTGGTGTAGCTTAGTACACAATCCTAGCAAATACAGTGTTTAGCAATGTTTACTAAAGGGTTAGTTCCCTAAAAAAAGAAAGTTCTGTCATCAGAACTTACTCACCCTCGTGTCGTTGCAAACCCATAAGACTTTTATTCATCTTTGTAACACAGATGAAGATATTTTAATGAAATGTAAGAGATTTCTGTCCCTCCTTTGAACGTCTGTTCACCCAAAACTTTTATAAAGAGATTGTAAATGAACAGATTTAATTCAGGTTTTTATTGACATATAAACATTGATTAGCGAACATACAAATTTGGAACCGTAATTGCTTGACGCGCAAGAAGCAATGAGGTTTATTCTTGTATGTCAAACAAGTACGGATGAGCTTCCAATCATATTAAGTGACGGTGTCTCTTCAGAAGACTTGGCGCTGCGTACAAAATTGCACACTGTATAGAATTTACTTTGCGACCTTTAAAAAAGTTACTTCAGAATCTCGCTGGAAGTAGTAGGACATTTTACGCTATGTATTTGGACCTACTACTCTTTTAGCGTACAGTTTTTTGCGTACAATATAGTAGGGAAGTGTTTGATTTCAAATGCAGCGACAAAGCTCTCGAATTTGCTGTTGGAAGCTCAACCGTAATTGCTTGGCGTGCAAGAAACAATGAGGTTTGTTCTTGCACATCAAACAAGTACGGTTAAGCTTCCAATCATATAAAGTGATCGTGTCTCTTCAGAAGACTTCTGAAATCGAATACCTTTCTATTATATATTGAAATTGACTTTGTGACCTTTAAAAAAGTATGTTCTATATAAGCCGCATTTCCACCGAAACTACCTGGAATAATTTGTCCCAGGAACTTTTGCTGTTTCCGTTTCCATCGTGGTCTAAAGTACTGTGAAGATTAGGCAAATTAGTTGTTCAAGATTAGGCAATCATTGGTCGTATTTTTTAAACTCCAATGTTGATTCTAATAGCAAACAACTCTTACTTCGTAAACTTAAACCGACTTTTAAAAACGGAGGTTGAAATATCAGAAAAGTTCAACCCACGAAAGTTCCTGAACTTTGAAAAAGTACAACCTTGCGAGCAGGGACTTTCTGAGGAGGACATTTTTGCCTGGAACTTCATTTAGCCCCTGGTCCCTGCGGTCGAGTACCACCCCAAAGTCCCTAGTCCATGGGGAAAGTTCCTGCGGTGGAAACGCGGCTTTTATCAGTTGTATCACGTAACCTCCATTCACAACCCTCTCCGGTGGCCTCATGGGATAATGAAATATCACTTCTGAATCTGACTGGAATTAGTAGGTCATCTGGGGACTGTTCGTTTACTGTTTTTCAAATACCATGTTCTCAGACATACTACTACTCAGTTTGGCATATTATATAGTAGGGAAGTATCAGATTTCCGATAAAGGTCTAATGGGTTTGGAACAACATGAGGGTGAGTTATCATTTTTGGATGAATTAACCCTTCAAACTGGGGTCCGCGGACCCCCAGGGGTCCTCCAGAAGGTTCTAAGCCTGGGTCCCCAGAAAATTTCAGAGAATACAAAGACAAAGCAAAAATTCTGAATTCAAAGTCTACTGAATTTTCATTTCTAAATGTTGCTCTCCTTTCTTTCCGTATACATTCCAGAATTGTGTTTGTTTGCTTTGTATCTTTATTGAGTTTCTCACTATAGTCCGCTTTATCTCGCTCACTGGCGTTGTAAGGCAGTTTTCTTAACACAGTACGTAAACTGCTTACATACATTAATTGTAAAAGTTGCTTATACAAATCATTTATAATTGAAAAGGTTCTTCTTCAGGTTTATACATCCAAAATGAATTGCCAATTTAAGTTGGGAAACAATATGTTGTATTTATAATGTCACACTTGTCACGGCCCCTCCGCTGAGTGAGTTTTTTCGACCACGAGTTGAGTTTGGTTCTCAGTCTTCTCACTGTGATTTTTCAGCTTTTATTTCGGATGGTGTAGTGTCGCTGGTAGATGGAAACCAAAATGTTCCAATTAAAATCTTAAGAGACACTTGAGCTTTAGATTCTTTTATTCTGGAATCTGTTTTGCAGTTCTCTAAGGAGTCTGATACTGGCAGTTGTGTAATGGTACGCGGCAGGGGTTTAGTTCCATTCTCTTCTCCTCTACATAAAGTTACCCTAAAATGTGGTCTGGTAGAGGGTGATGTAGCTGTTGGGGTTAGACCCCAGTTGCCAGTAGAGGGAGTCCACATGATTTTGGGGAATGACTTGGCAGGTAGTAAGGTGTGGGCAGCTGGCAAACCAAACCTCTTTGAGAAGCAACCTTCAGTGCCCCCTGCAAGTGTATCTCCAGATGGCAGTAGTGTGTCTCCTGAGGTATTTCCAGTTTGTGCTGTTACCTGCGCTACCTCTCGGAAGGAGGTTGAGAGTAAGCCAGAAAGTCTTGAGTTGCCTTGTCACAGGCCGGCTCATAGCCTGTGGCAAAAATGAGGGGACACCAACAACAGGTAAAGGCCAAAAGAGGTTCTTTATTGTAAACCAAAAACTAGTAGCTATAAACAAGGAAAAGGGGATGAGGTGTGGAAATGTCATAATGTTAGGTGTATGTAAAGTGCAGGGATGCGTGAATCTGTGTGTGTAACATGTCTGAGTGGAAACTAAGTAGAACTACAAAGGAACAAACACAAACAGGATCATACCTAGAGGAGCAGAGAGAGAGAGAGCGAGCGGTTAGTGAGGCAGTTTAAATACCCTGAGCCCAGGTGGCTCCAATCACCAACGACCCTCCTCTGCCTGCTGGAGGAACTGCCCCGGCAAGGCAGGGGAGGGGCCGTGACACACTTACTATTTATCTAACAATTTAAATATTTTTTCGTACATAAAAATAGATGAGTTTTAGGAAGGGGGTCCCTCATAAAGGTTCATCATATTTGGGGGTCCTTGGCATCATAAAGTTTGAAAACCCCTGCTTTAAGCGTTCCCATTGTCTTTTTGTCCATAGGATGAAATAAACCCCCTGGAGAAGAGGACTCATTTACCGCCACTATGGCTTCATCGTTGTTCTCCACCGACAAAACGGTTGCGGCAAGCAACGAAACTCCGCTTTGCTACTCTATCAACAGCCCTCCTATCAAACACAACCACACCTCCCCGTACTACTCGGCGGTCTTCAGCGGACTCGGATTGAGTTCCAACCTCTTCGCCCTGGTGGTCCTGGCCAAGACATTCCAGCACACCAAGAGCCGCTCCCGTTCCTCGTTCCTGCTCTTCCTCGGTGGCCTGGTGTTCACGGACTTCATGGGGCTGTTGGTCACCGGGTCCATTGTGGTGTCCTTCCACATCACGCACTTTAACTGGCGCAAGCTGGACCCTCACTGCCACTTCTGCAACTTCATGGGCATGTCCATGGTCTTCTACGGGCTTTGCCCGCTGCTTCTCGCCGCCACCATGGCCGTGGAGCGTTTCATAGGCATCAACCGACCCTTCTCACGTTCCACCACCATGTCCAACTCCAGAGCGTGCTCAACGGTGGCCATGGTGTGGGTCACGGCCGGTTGCATCAGCCTGTTGCCGTTGACGGGGTTGGGAAACTACCACCTCCAGATCCCCGGCTCCTGGTGCTTCCTCAACATCAGCTCCAATCCTCTAGACATGACCTTCAGCTTGATCTTCTCGCTCGTCGGCCTGCTGTCGCTGGCCGTGTCGTTCCTGCTCAACACGGTGAGCGTGATCACACTCCTGAGGGTGTGTTGCGGACAGGACAGCAGTCAACGGAGACGAGACTACGAAGTGGAGATGATGGTGCAGCTCATCTTGATCATGGTCATCGCCTCCATCTGCTGGTGCCCTTTACTGGTGAGTTCCTCAATGCTAAGTCCAAATTGGCCAGCTGTTCCCGAAATCTACTTAAAGATAGCTTCCAAAAGGGTTCTTTTTCACAGCGATGCTTTAGAAGAACAATTTTTGGTTCCCCGAAGTTCTTAAAGGGTTAGTTCACCCAAAAATGAAAATTCTGTCATTAATTACTTACCCTCATGTCGTTCGACACCCGTCAGACCTCCGTTGATCTTCGGAACACAAAGGAAGATATTTTAGTTGAAATCTGATGGCTCTGAAAGGCCTCCATTGGCACAATGCACGGTTCACTCTCAAGACCCTTAAAAGGTACTAAAGACGTCGTTACAAAGTCCATCTCACTAAAGTGGTTCTAAATTTCAGCAGTTTGGGGGTTTGACACGCAATCCAAATCATGATTCGACTCACTGATTCATAATGCTTCGAAGCTTCATGATGCCGTGTTTTGAAATCGTCATCACTATATAAGTCGTTATTTAGGGTTTTTTTGCGCACAAAAACTATTCTCGTCGCTTTATAAAGTTATTGTAGAACCACTGTAGTGAGATGGACTTTGTAACGACGTCTTTAGTGTCTTTTAAGGGTCTTGAGAGTGTAAAGTGCCATTGTGCCAATGGAGGCCTTTCAGAGCCATCAGATTTACACTAAAATATCTTCATTTGTGTTCCGAAGATGAACGGAGGTCTGACGGGTGTCCAACGACATGAGGGTAAGTAATTAATGACAGAATTTTCATTTTTGGGTGAACTAACCCTTTAAAAAAATTGTGAAGGAAATCTAAGGAAACTTTTTATCCTCACTCCTAAAAAATAAAGGACAATTAAGTTCCATGGAACCTTTCCAGTGGGAAAAGGTTCACCCAGCCACCAGCATGAACCGGGTGCGAGTCCAGAGCTAGTGCTAGTGCCAGTTCGGAGAGCCTTCTAAGAACCGGTTTGCTGACCTACATCGGTATCCAAATACGCCGAATCCAACGCAGCTCGCCATAATTTGTATAGACGGAGATTACAATCAAGCTACTATTAGCTCGATTAGCTGCCATTTAAAAAATGGCGGTCGCAAGTTTCTGTCCGTCTTGTTGGTCACGATAACCCAGCCCCTGACGCAAGCGGTTCTTACTTCAGCAATGTTTTGGTGCTACTTAAGAACCACTTCTCCTGGGGCCGGATTCACAAAACATTCTTAAGAATGAAATTATTCATAACTGCCAATTTCTTCTTATTTTCTAACTTAAGAAAAAATATAAGAATATTTTGTATTCCCAAAAACTTTCAAAAAATCTTTTTTCTTATGATTGTTCTTAAGATAAAATTTAAGAAGTATTCATATTCACAAAAAGAATGTTCTTTAAAATCATCGTAAATAACTTCTTAAAGTTAGGATAACCTCCAACGTATCTTAAATACCAATACTACTGTTAATGTGTCAACAATTGTAGTTTTAAGACTTTTTCAGGCGAGAATGTTCTTGTTTAAAGATTAAATCTGTGGTTTATTTATAAAGAGAGCGCCTATTTTACCATTTTTATCTGCCGTTTTCGGAGTTGTGAGATCCAGGCGATCACCGGGTGTTCAGCGTTCATTAACCCCAGCGAGAGCAGCCTTACCTCGGCTAGTCCTTCTGCCGTCTGCCGTGGGCTCTGATGACTCTGAGATATGATTCGTCTTGTGTAGATTTAACAGCCGATCTTTGGTACCCGAGCAGCATTCTTGATAAACAGATAGGCTCTCATAAAATAAAGATTTTACAGACACGGCACATTAAAAACACGGCATTGAGTGATTAACTCCCGTCAAGCCAGTCACGACGAAAATAGTCTGCACACTTATTATGATATCTACGGTAATCTGCAGGAAGCGCAAAAAGACGGGCTTTGTGTTTTTCATTCAGCAAGTCTTCAGTAATACCTTTCAATAAAATAACACCTTTTATATTCCTCTTAAGTAAAAAATTAAGATGTTCTTAAGAAAATATTTGAGAACTTCTTAAGAAATTTTCAAGAATTGCACTTCTCACGAACGTCTTAGAATTTATCTTAAGAATGTTCTTAACTTCTTTCTTGAGAAAATTTTTGTGAGTCCGGCCCCTGGTTCCTGGCACTTTTCCTGGTTCTGAACAGCACTCAAACTGCAAAAATTTACCAGAAATGGTTCTTCCAAGGCATTCTATACCCCCTGTCCACCAATGCAGTTTGAGTGCTGTTTCAGAGCCAGAGCCTAGTTTCAAATCAGTTCTTTGTCTTCCCAGGAACCAGGAATACATGTCAGGCCCCAAAGAGCCTTTCAGTGAACAGTTCTTTAAAGAACCATAGTGTGAACAACATTTTAAAACTATAAAGAACCTTTTTTCACATTTTGTGCAATCTAAATGCGCCACGGTTCTTCATAGAACCAGCAATGCCAATCAAGAACCATCAGTTTTAAGAGTGTAAGATACCTAGATAGTGGGCGACCAAGGAATCTCATAGAGGAATGTAACGGGTTCAGTACAAGTACAAGTTAAGCTAAATCGATAAATCATTTGTAACATAATGTTAATTACCACATAATGAACTTCCACTTCTTTTCTCTGAAAAGAAGAAGAGAAAAACATACTACTTTCAATGGAAGTGAATGGGGTCAATCTGTAAACGTCGAAATAGTATAGCTACAAGATGTAAACAATATACATGCCAACGTGATTTTAACATGTCCAATTTAACTTTGTTGCAATGACAATGCCACAAACTCTAAAATGACTTTAAAAATAAGGATTTATGCCACTTTACAACTCAAAATAATACACGAGAAATACCATTATAAGCTTCTCATTTCTTTCTAAATCCTCTAAGAAATATGCATTATTGGTAATCAACATCATGCCACCAATGCTGTCGATTGAGCTCAACTTGTTCTGCAACTTCTTTTTGAATTATTTCCAATTCCAAAAATATGGGAATTGGATCTATTTACCATTGATGGCTTTAACCCTTAACTGTCACCCCCCTTTTTGAGAATACACATGAAAATGCCCTATCCAAACCTAAATGGCTGTAATTCAAGAATGCTTTGGAATATAGACCTAAGTTTGGTCTTGTTTTAAAGCGGACACTTGGCAGATTATTGCTGAAGTGAAAGCAATTCAAAATATGAACGTATGAAAAAATTATGGGTATGAGTTTATATGTACTGTAAATAAAAAATACTGTACTAAATATTTTTTATTTTATATAAAATATATATTTTACAAAAATGTTTTAATCTAAAATGACTATAAAATCAAAGCCATATGTCTAACCAAGTTGTGTTCCAAATTTGAAGTTGATATCACAAAAATTTAAGTCCCCATGAGATTTTGTTTCGGCGCTATACCAAAAATAGCCACCGGGTGCCATTGAAATGATTGTTTTTTGATGCATTTTCCTGTAAATTTCTGTCCAAATGTCTCTTCCATCACAAACCAGTCACCAAATATGGACCCTTGAGACTCAGACCTTTCCGATGATATGTGTTTTGTCAAGATTAGAAAAGATTTTGATTATAAAGTAGTTCAAATAAATGTTGCTGCCCACTAGGGGAGGAGTCCGCTAGAAGAATTTAAAGTACCATTTCCATGGTAACGCAACGTCCAATTTCAAAACGGTTTTCACAGGATGAATTTTGAGTTCGTAAGCTTTCGAATGATACCTAATTTGTGATAATTACGAAAATTTATGATGCGAAAAAACAGTTCGGTGACAGTTAAGAGGTATAACTCGTCCTCCATCTTGGATATTTTTTTTTCATTAAGCTCAGTGCAATCTGGGATATAAGTATGTCCAAAGGACACATGTGCATCTGCATTACAGTTTGGCCCAAGAAAAGTATTTAGGAACATAATTATGTTGCCTATCTTTTACAAAAGCCTTCAAATACCACTTCCATATGCAGCTTGAACAGTCCCAAGTCACTAAAAAAGGCAAAAAGTGGCCTTGAACGTCGATCTGATTTAAACGGCACAGACATTATGCCTGACAGAAACGCCGCTCTTATCCGACTTCAAACGATCTGTTTACTCGACATGATGTTCTGTAAATACAACCCATTTTACATCCAGATGTGAGCCGCATCTGGTACGTACATTATGAGAATGAGCTTCTTGCAATCGTCCGAATCCGTTTTAATGGTCCGTGACGCTGCTTATATTGTAAAGTATGCTAATCGAAAACTTGGAGCTGGGCATTACTCGAGGACGCTTCACACACTCTTCGCAAGAGAAACTCTCCGTGTTTTGCGAGAACATGAAGGAGTTGTGTGAGAACTGCTGATAAGACTAATGAGGAAAGGCCATTTCCTGTTGAGGAGAAGAACAGGAAGTCCTCACAAACAAACACGAAGCACTCACATAACAAAACATGGGTTAGCCAATCGTGTGCGAAGTTGTCTCTCATTAGAGTATCAGCAGACTTGCTAGAATAAGGTTAATGATAATCAGTCTGGAGCGAGTGATATTAAGCAGACAGGAGCTGAAGAGACACTAGGACGACTGTTGACATAAATAAACACAGCTGAAACTTCATCTGCTATCTCAAATGGAGACTTTGGGAATAAACATTCCGGCTAGTGTGATGATGTCATGATGATGTACTGGAGCAGGCTCTCTGGGAGCTGGGAATCTAACCTTGTTTCTCCTGGACAGATGTACATTTCGAAGACCGTCGTGTCCTCGGTAGCCGCTGACCCCTATTACGTTCTGTTCTGCATCCGAT
>NC_137120.1:5040805-5073305 GCF_949357685.1 Gobio gobio
AATATTCATCCAGTAATGAAACAAGTCAAGTATTTATGAGTCATTGAATCATTCATTCAAGAGATTCTTCAAAAACACTGATTCATCCAGTAATTCAATAAGTGAAGTCTTTATGAGTGAGTCATTGAATTATTCACTCAAGAGATTTGTTCAAAAACACTGATTCATCCCGTAATGAAACAATTTAAGTATTTATCAGTGAGTCATTGAATCATTCACTCAAGAGATTTGTTCAAAAATACTGATTCATCCAGTAATGAAATAAGTCAAGTATTTATGAGTGAGTCATTGAATCATTCATTCAAGAGATTCTTCAATAACACTGATTCATCCAGTAATTCAATAAGTGAAGTATTTATGAGTGAGTCATTTAATTATTCACTCAAGAGATTCGTTCAAAAACACTGATTCATCCCGTAATGAAACAAGTTAAGTATTTATGAGTGAGTCATTGAATCATTCACTCGAGATTTGTTCAAAAACACTGATTCATTTTTTATTCATTGGCTTGATTTTTTTATTAGTTGGCCAATGATTTGATGATGTAAAGTGACAGTTTGTTGGAGGGGCAAGGGTTGGAAAATAAGAGGGCGTGCCTTTTGGGGTTAGTGCCCGCCCACTTTTTCAGCGGTTTATAGACTGTTTTCAAAAATCTTTGTTAAAGTGTTAAAACAAAGCCATGAACCAAACCAACCAGTTACGAGGTGAACAACTACACTACAAACTTTGACTTAAGGCAAAAACGTCTTGAAAAAAATAAATAATCAGACTAAAATACAGGACTGTGCACTTGACGGCTTCAGTGAGGGAAAGAACTACAAATCCCTGAAGAACTACGAATGACATCATTTAATTAAAAACAATGGAGGAATAAAAAACTACTGCTTTAAAGATGTTTATTGTGTATATACAAACAACGTTTTATTTTGATTGCATAATTTATATTTAGACAAATATCTACGTAGTTTATGAGCACAGGGATTCGCAGTGCTTCATGGGAGTGGGCGGAGCTCTTGTCACGCTTCTCTCATTGGTGGAATTCCTCTGCAGAATCATGGGTAATGTAGTTTTTCACCAGGAATTGTGCTGTTATACACGATTATTTAGTTGAAATATTGCTGATGGCTTCAACATATTCCATCGATCACTATATAAGACTTGAGAATTAGAGAATTAAGTGGTTTTGATTTCACGTTGACTGAAGGACTTTTGTCAGCCATTTTGTGAGTGACACTCTTTGATGTGCATGAATTGCGAATGTACAAAAAGGCTGCGGATGCAAAATTTGTGGTATGCTGGAGTGCTTTTAATCTTTACACATATTCAAATACGTCACTTCAGATCATTGTAAAACACGATATACAATACACAAACACACAGATTTTGAGTTAAATAGCTACACATTAAATGTGTACATATAATTAATTCACCGGTCAATACGTGATCATTCATATATACACAAGCCATTCGTGTCACAAGATCTCATTAATCGTAAAAGATCATTCATTTCACCTGCAACACGATTTATACATAAAACAAACAAAGGCTAGGCTAGGCTAAGCTAATGTCTGCTATCATATACTTGATTGTAATGCTTCTAAAGTCAAATATATAATGTAAAACACTTAAAAGATTGGTTAAACCCCTAGTTAGCTATACACATCAGTGGGAAATACAGTTTGACCGACTTCGTACTGCTCTACACACTTGAATGTTTGCGTCAGCCCCGTTGTTTAGCCGCTAATACCTTGACGTTCTCCATTCCTCGGGATCAGGGTGAGAATTGGGAGGATTGAGTGAATGAAAACAGATGACAGACGTCACAAATTAACCTCTCAGATGTCTTGACTTACTCTGGAAAAAAAAACAGGAGGAAAAGCATGTGCTCGTGTGAGATAGCGTTAGCCTGTGAAGTCTGGCGTTTGTCCAGAGTTGCTAATGGTATAGCATGTTTCTGTGAGGACTGGATGTAAATAAAGGGCTTCTGAGATGACCTGATTTATTTGTTCTCTCCGCACTTTTCTTACACAAATGCCTGAAACGAGGACGAAAGCAGTGAGCCAGGCATTACCTCTAAATCCGGCCGTTCTTGACGTCTCCCAGAGCGCCCCACACGTCGAACAGAAAGACGTCGGGAAAGCCGAAGTCGCCCAGCACGGAGTCGAGCGCCTCTGCGAAATCATCCGGGTTCTGCTTGTTCTTCCCGGCTTCCACTATGGTCGTCGCTGTAGGACACGAGCGAGATATGAAATCATAAACACCTCCGAACATCTGAGATGTCCAAAATGTTAAGTATTCTCGTAAGCACAGACTTAAACGAGTTAATGAGCACAGAGTTAAAGTGACAGCGGCCTAATAAACCTGCTGCGGTCTTCATTCATGTCTGAAGTGTTTGATAACTTTATTCAATTTCTGTATATTTCCTCTCTGTTAGATCAATTATTTAAAAATATACAGTAATGTTGTGTCTACATCAGTTTGGAGATTCAATGTGAAATTATTACGATATAAAAATATATTAAAAACTTTAATGTTAGGTGCGATTAATCGTGATTAATTAGTACACACTCACATATACACACACACACATATATATATATATATATATATATATATATATATATATATATATATATATATATATATATATATATATATATATATATATATATATATATATATATATATATATATATAAAATATATAATAATAAAAAAATTATTTACAAATATTCCTGCCTTTCTGAATAAACGTTACTGTGTTTTTTATGATGGAAATGCTTTCAAATTACTTATGCTTTTAGGAATTTGGTTGTGTTTTTTGTAAAAAAAAAAAATTATATATATATATATATTTATATATATATATATATTATTAATTTTAAAAAAATTATTTTGCCGTTTTAGTTATTTTAGTAAAACTAAATTATAATGATAATATTTTTGAAAATGACGATTTCAAAACACGGCCTCATGAAGCTTCGAAGCGTTATGAATCAGTGAGTCGAATCATGATTCGGATCGCGTGTCAAACTGCTGAAATTTGGCGATTCGCTGAATCGATTCACTGATTCATAACGCTTTGAAGCTTCATGAGGCCGTGTTTTGAAATCGTCATCACTATATAAGTCGTTATTTAGGGTTATTTTGCGCACAAAAACTATTCTCGCCGATTCATAAAGTTATTTTAGAGCCACTGTAGTGAGATGGACTTTGTAACGACGTCTTTAGTGTCTTTTAAGGGTCTTGAGAGTGAACCGTGCATTGAGCCAATGGAGGCCTTTCAGAGCATCAGATTTACACTAAAATATCTTCATTTGTGTCTGAAGATGAACGGAGGTCTGACGGGTGTCCAACGACATGAGGGTAAGTCATTAATGACAGAATTTTCATTTTTGGGTGAACTAACCCTTTAAGTACACTTTTTGAGTATCTGTACTTTCCTCGAGTAGTACTTTTTCTGGAAACTTATGACTTTTACTTCACTACATTTGAAAGACAAATATCGTACTTTTTACTCCACTACATTTCTATCAAGGCCCTCCAAGTAGAAAGTCGTAGCCGCTTTGAAAGTCAGTGTATGATTCGTTTTTTTTTTTTTGTGCAGACAGCCTATCAGTAATCACATCACATGAAGTTCAATGATTTCCAAGTATTTTTTGAACACTAATCAATTGATGGCGAAATAGAAGGCGGCAGTTCCCAGACGCAGTGCGAGCAACCATAGTCATACTTAAAAGTTAAAATTCAGAAGAGCAGACGTGGATAAATCTGAAAAACTGCGACGACACGAAAGTGCCCACAGAAAGCTGCCTCTCAGACGCCAGACCACAAGTACTGAATTTTAGTCTATTGAATCTACTAAAATCTTATTATAGTCAATTAAAACTAGACTAAAACAATTCAGATGCCTAAAATGTTATAGTCCGTTATGAATCAGTGAGTCGATTCAGCAGTTTGGATCGCTAAATTTCAGCGGTTTGACACGCGATCCGAATCATGAATCGACTCAATGATTCATAACGCTTCGAAGCTTCATGATGCCGTGTTTTGAAATCGTCATCACTATATAAGTCGTTATTTAGGGTTTTTTTGCACACAAAAACTATTCTCGTCGCTTCATAAAGTTATTGTAGAGCCACTGTAGTGAGATGGACTTTGTAACGACGTCTTTAGTGCCTTTTAAGGGTCTTGAGAGTGTAAAGTGCCATTGTGCCAACGGAGGCCTTTCAGAGCATCAGATTTACACTAAAATATCTTCATTTGTGTTCCGAAGATGAACGGAGGTCTGACGGGTGTCGAACGACATGAGGGGAAGTCATTAATGACAGAATTTTCATTTTTGGGTGAACTAACCCTTTAAGTACTTTTAAAAGCAAGTACTTCTGTACTTTTACTTAAGTAAAAATCTATCTTTACAACTTTCACTTGTAATGGAGTAATATTTAACCAATAGTACTTTTACTCAAGTAATGGAGTTGTGTACTTAGTCCACCTCTGCAAAAAATGCATGTCATGTCTTTGACCCATATAAAGTAATAATAAAATAAACAAATTAAACTGTACTCTTATCGCTAGATTCCTGCCTTGCTGCAGACGGGACAAAAATAAAAGTTAATCTCCTGATTTTTTGTTGAGTCAATCCCAAAGGATAGCCAGATGTGAAATGCTTTAACTGATGTAATGCAGTGAATTCATGGGAATTAAAGGGATGTTTCCCTCAGGCCTTTTACGGTAACGGCCAGATGCTAAAGGCCAAACCTCATCTCACCGAGCTCGAGGTCGCGAATCCCCATGTAGCTCTCGAGAAGGTCGTCGACCGTCCTGATGGCCTTGTCCTCGAACTCACTGGGCTGGAAGACAAATGGATGGAGATAAGCTGAAAGGGTTAAGAGAGCAAAAGCCGGTCTGGAATTTGCACCCTGGCCTGAACTCACGATTTCCTCCACGGTGGCCGAACCTTTGGCGCGCAGCCGCAGAGTCTCTTTCCCGCTCACCATCTTGCCCTCGCTGGACTTGGGCGCTCGCGTCCTCTGGCCTATCATGTCTGATCCACACACACACACACACACACACACACATCTCAGTCACGGCAGAACATCAGCGATCGGCATCTGCAACGCATTTTAAAGTGGGCGCGACAAAAAACAGGAACACAGATTGAATCACCAATAGCTATTGATGAAAGCCAATTCCAGGCTTCAGCTTCCTGTTTATGGCTAGGAATGTCTGAGAAAATCATGAACTCTTGTCCAGCTCACATCTGCTGTGGGATCTGCTGTCTGTTACTGTAATTACTGTATCATTTATTAACATATATCATATGTTTTGTGCAATTATTATTATTATATTTTTCATATTATATATATATATACATACACACACGACTATTTTATCTTATATGTTTTGTTTTATTATTGTGTGTGTGTGTGTGTGTATATCAAAGTTATTACTAAAACAAAAACATTTTATTATAATAAAAAATATTTAACAAACATAAACAAGTATTTTTATATATTATATATATATATATACATGTGTATGTATATATATATATATATATATATATATATATATATATATATATATATATATATATATATATATATATTTATATATTTATATATTTATATATTTATATTTAATAAGTTGATATTAAATAATATTGTACAATAGTTGTATAAATTTTTTCTGTTAATTATATTAATGCTTATTTATATTTATACTTGGTGGTAATTATATTCATATATACATATTTTGTTACTCAAAGAAAAAATAAAACTTATTTTTGTTAGTTAAAATAAAAAGTCTATTTAAAAACAAACTTTGTATAAATATTTCAATATTATTTATATTTATATATTTTATGTAATACATAATATATATTTAATATGTTAACATTAATTTATGTTGTAAAATAGTTGTATACATTTTTGCTGTTAATTATATTAATGCTTATTTATAATTATACTTAGTAATAATTATATTAATATATACATATTAATATTTTTTCCAATTGTATTTTTTTTACTAAAAAATTAATTAAAAAACTCATTTTTGATACTTAATAAAAAATATATTTAAAAGCAAACTTTATATAAATATTTAAATGTTATTTATATTAATATTATATATACACTTTGTAATATATGTTATGTAATAAATATTAATATACGTTGTAAAAAAAGTTTTATATAAATTTTTGCTGTTAATTATTCGTATTTATTAATATTATATTTATTAATATTTATATTAACATATGCATATTTTCAATCATTTCTCTTTTACGATTGTTTAATGTCAAAAAATAAAAACTGTTTTGTTACTTAATTAAAAATATATTTAAAAGCAAACTTTATATTAATATTTAAATGTTATTTATATTAATATATATATATATATATATATATATATATATATATATATATATATATATATATATATATATATATATATATATATATATATATATATATATATATATATATATATATATATATATATACTTTGTAATATATGTTATGTAATAAATATTAATATACGTTGTAAAAAGGTTGTATATACATTTATGCTGTTAATTATTCATATTTATTAATATTATATTTATTAATATTTATATTAACATACATATGCATATTTTCAATCATTTCTCTTTTAAGATTGTTTAATGTCAATTGGCTGTTCAGTTTGAACTATAAAAAAAAATGTTTGACTGAAATTTATGAGAGAATTTGTGTTTTGTTGTTTGTGTAGTGAACTACACTTTCAGAAGGTTAGCTGCACTTAAGCTTTAATTAGCTTATAGCAGGAGAAACTACTTTGAAATATATTTTCCTAATTTACAGTAGCCTACGGTCAAGCTAAACGTTACAAAATTAGTTAGCTACACTACAAACAAAAAGCTAACGGCCCTGAAGCTTGAGGAGGCGTTATCTCTTTAAATAACTTAATGCTAACCTACTAAAAAAGTAGGCAGCAATCACTACCTTTAGCTAGCTAGAGAGCTAGCGTCAAATTAGCCAGTGCTACGGCTTTGATCTTCTGCACAAACACAGAGAGGGAGCTCGGTGCGCATTCGGGAGTGTAATTACCCGCCTTTCTCTCACAAGGGCTAATCCATCACTCTAAAACATCCAATTAGCTAATGCTATAATGATAATCAAAGGCCTTTCAATTATTAACAGCAGTAATTTGCTGTCACAGAAAGCAGAAGCCGCTACGCTCGTTTCTCCGCCGCATATTAAGGCTAATTCTGAATTTGCTCAGCCTGCCGAGCGTGTCGAGGAGCAGAGATGGAGATTAGTGTTTGTTTTCAGACCTGTGGGAGGAAAACCTCCGTCTAATTATTAGTATTTACTGCTCAGAGACCGTAATTACGGCAGGAGGATTCAGACCTGCGGAGCAATTACAACCTCATATATCGCGTATGAATCCTTACATGCAGATAAAACACTTTGAGGCTTTCTCCAGCGGTGTGTGTTAAGGTTAAAGTCAAAACGTGTGTTTCGTGACTCAGGATGTCACTGTTTCCCGTCTCCCTCGCTTTGACACCGGGAAATGTGACTTTCCGCTCATTTCTGTGATTCAAAGCGGAATCCGTTAAAAAGTACAATTTGAGGAAATCTCCTCTTCAGGATTATGAGTTCGTCCTGTTTCCTCAATGGCAAGGTCAAGAAATTATTCTGCTAAATCACGCATGTTTGTGTTTATGAGCGAATCAAATGTTGTGTGTGTGTTCTACTTCTATATACACAAATTATATATTATATTATTATTTATTAAATAAAATATGTAAAATATTTTGTCATAATATACCACTCATTTATTTTACCAGCCATAAGCTTTTCCACTGTTTGGCCACATGATGGCGCTGTACTCTTGAATAATTTCTATTTTTATTTAAAGAAAGTAATAATAATAATTGTGTATATATATATATATATATATATATATATATATATATATATATATATATATATATATATATATATATATATATATATATATATATATATATATATATATATATATATAATTATTTATATATATATATATATATATATATATATATATATATATATATATATATATATATATATATATATATATATATATATATATATATATATATATATATATATAAATTATATATATATATATATATACAGTGAGGAAAATAAGTATTTGAACACCTGCTATTTTGCAAGTTCTCCCACTTAGAGATCATGGAGGGTCTGAAATTGTCATCGTAGGTGCATGTCCACTGTCAGAGACATAATCAAAAAAAAAAAAATCCAGAAATCACAATGTATGATTTTTTAACTATTTATTTGTATGATACAGCTGCAAATAAGTTTTGAACACCTGAGAAAATCAATGTTAATATTTGGTACAGAAACCTTTGTTTGCCATTACAGAGGTCAAACGTTTCCTGTAGTTTTTCAGCAGGTTTGCACTGCAGGAGTGATTTTGGCCCACTCCTCCACACAGATCTTCTCTAGATCAGTCAGGTTTCTGGCCTGAGTTTGAGCTCCTCCAAAGATTCTCTATAGGGTTTAGGTCTGGAGACTGGCTAGGCCACGCCAGAACCTTGATCTGCTTCTTACAGAGCCACTCCTTGGTTCTCCTGGCTGTGCTTCGGGTCATTGTCATGTTGGAAGACCCAGCCTTGACCCATCTTCAATGCTCTAACTGAGGGAAGGAGGTTGTTCCCCAAAATCTCGCAATACATGGCCCCGGTCATCCTCTCCTTAATACAGTGCAGTCGCCCTGTCCCATGTGCAGAAAAACACCCCCACAGCATGATGCTTCCACCCCCATGCTTCACAGTAGGGATGGTGTTCTTGGGATGCTACTCATCATTCTTCTTACTCCAAACACGTTTAGTGGAATTATGACCAAAAAGTTATATTTTGGTCTCATCTGACCACATGACTTTCTCCCATGACTCCTCTGGATCATCCAAATGGTCATTGGCAAACTTAAGACGGGCCTGGACATGTGCTGGTTTAAGCAGGGGAACCTTCCGTGCCATGCATGATTTCAAACCATGACGTCTTAGTGTATTACCAACAGTAACCTTGGAAACGGTGGTCCCAGCTCAGGTCATTGACCAGCTCCTCCTGTGTAGTTCTGGGCTGATTTCTCACCTTTCTTAGGATCATTGAGACCCCACGAGGTGAGATCTTGCATGGAGCCCCAGTCCGAGGGAGATTGACAGTCAAGTTTAGCTTCTTCCATTTTCTAATGATTGCTCCAAGAGTGGACCTTTTTTCACCAAGCTGCTTGGCAATTTCCCCGTAGCCCTTTCCAGCCTTGTGGAGGTGTACAATTTTGTCTCTAGTGTCTTTGGACAGCTCTTTGGTCTTGGCCATGTTAGTAGTTGGATTCTTACTGATTGTATGGGGTGGACAGGTGTCTTTATGCAGCTAACGACCTCAAACAGGTGCATCTAATTTAGGATAGTAAATGGAGTGGAGGTGGACATTTTAAAGGCAGACTAACAGGTCTTTGAGGGTCAGAATTCTAGCTGATAGACAGGTGTTCAAATACTTATTTGCAGCTGTATCATACAAATAAATAGTTAGAAAATCATACATTGTGATTTCTGGATTTTTTTGTTGTTGATTATGTCTCTCACAGTGGACATGCACCTACGATGACAATTTCAGACCCCTCCATGATTTCTAAGTGGGAGAACTTGCAAAATAGCAGGGTGTTCAAATACTTATTTTCCTCACTGTATATATATATATATAATATATATTTAGTATAAAAATATTAGTATTATTTTTTTCTATTATTAGTATGTACCACTAAACAAAATGTATATTGCTAAATTTGTTCATTATAATTTCAAATTAATAATTATAAATGTATAAATGTCTTTATTTTAATATATATATATAAAATGTATTTATTCTTATGAATACAAACATGTTATTAAGGAGGATATATGAGTACTAGGCTATATTAACATTTATTTAAATAAGTGTGTGTGTATGTAAGTGTGTGTGTGTGTGTGTATATATATATATATATATATATATATATATATATATATATATACACACACACACACACACACACACACACACACACACACACACACACTTACAAATAATATATTTATATTTATACTTATATAAATAATATAAATATCAATTATATATATATATATATATATATATATATATATATATATATATATATATATATATATATATATACACACACACACACACACACACACACACACACACACACACACAAACACACACTTATTTAAATAAATGTTAATATAGCCTAGTACTCATATATCCTCCTTAATAGCATGTTTGTATTCATAAGAATAAATATATATAAAAATAAATACATTTATACATGTATAATTATTAGTTTGAAATTATAATGAACAAATTTAGCAATATAAATTATTTTAACAGTAAATACACATAGGCCTATAAACATTAGCGTGTTGTTCGTAGTCTGACCACACGATGGCGCTGACACTCTTCAATATAAGGTCTAGCGAGTTTTACCATGGTTCATACTTTGTAAACATAACCAGCAATAGATGCGTGTCTGTCCAAATGACAAACAAACCGTGTGTCCAACGGATCAGTCTAACAAAATATTAAGATATTAAGGCCTACTCGTTTTATGAAAGCAGTTTGTAGTCAGACTGGTTTGTTGGCCACACTCACCGAACGCTTTCTTGGGCTCCACCAGGCGCAGGGTGAACGGCGTTCCTCTCGTCTGCTCCTTCAGCATCTTAGCCACCTCATAATGTCGACATCCCACAATGCTCTGGTCATTAATGGCCTCGATGTGATCGCCGACACACACCGCTTTTATTCTGTCAATGGTGCTGCCTTCCTTTATCCTCTAAAACATAAGATGTGGCCTGATATAATAACATGTTCATAAAATATGTTCTCTTAACGTTCTGATACTTTATTTTAAAGTAGCAACCCCCTGCCAAATTAGTGTTGAAGTTGGAGGGGGTTATAATCTGGCGGGGGGGGGGGGGGGGGGGGGGGTATTTAGTATTTAGGTATTCATGAGGTATTCATGGTATTAATTTGGTATTTAGGTATTCATTACTAAATACCAAAATAACTTTGAATGAACGTTATATTGCTGGAAGAACGTTTCTTAACGTTGAGAGAACATTGCCAGAACGTTAGTTCTGAGAACGCAACTTGATAACTAACACCCACTTTAATGAAGGCGTATCCCGCCCCGTTGTCCGTGATGGTCAGACCGAGGGCATCTTCCGTTTTAATGACCTCCACCTCTTTGGTTTCTCCCCTCACGTGCGCGAAGATGAAGTCCTCCAGTCCGATCTGACCGCCCAGCAGCTTCTGCATGTCCACTTTATGGGAGTTTAGCGTGCAGAAAAGGATCTTGGGGAATGTCAGGAGATTTGGGTTAGATTGAAACACGCGTCAGAGAGAAAACAAACACCAAAACATTTACCGCCGTTTTCCACACACGCGAGTGACGCGGTCGCGCGCGGGACTCTACAGCAGATGGCGCCATGGTGGTTTACTAGTATTATTAATGGGACACCCAGCTAGAATATTACTAGTGTGGTGTTTTAGGGAGTCAAATGGCGAGTTAGTATCGACGAACGTCGATTAAAATATGATACTTGTACTTTTTATGCTAGTTAATATGCTAACAAACCAGTTTGCTAGTATTTAGAGCTGGTCGCGGGCCGTTGTTTGTTTTCAATTTAAATCCATTTTATGTTTGTACATTGTTGTAATATGTGACGATAAACGAATGATGTTTAATATCTTTATCTTTTCAGATGTATAAATGCGAGTAACGCATACATGAAGTGTTTGTTTATAGTGACCAGGTAAGTCTTCATGCTAAACTTTCGACTCAAACTGAAGCTTGTTTGTTTGGTTGAGGTAATAACTCACTTTTCTAGCCTTGACCTCTCGCTGAAATGTTTTGATAACAGGTTTGAAGGACATTTTCCATGAAGGTCGTGTGATTTTATCACAATTAAGTGGTTTTAAGGAAAACACCACAGATAAAGCTGGTTGGTTATGTAAGATGATCTGGTGATATACATTTCGATCTCTTTTGGGATAATCACGACTTTTATGTAATAGATAAATGTATGTAAAATTGTATTAAAACTAATATATCAGAAAACATATGTAAATGTTAAAATGCACAAAGATATTGTGTTTACATCACGTATTTCTCTGTTTTATTTTAATAGGCCTACGGATCAAGATGACTGATGGAATGAAAATATATGGAGCACAATATGAGAACATTTTGCCATTTTTTTATTTTAAATTATTTTTTTGTTTTTTTTAACTATGCCTATAAATGTAACATTAAAAACATATTTATTTATTACTAGCCACTAGCATAATATGACAATATTTATTTATATAAAAATGTTTAAATGTACTTGCAAAATACGAAAATGTGTAACGTTATTGAATTATTTATTCCCCATTGTTTTTCATTTACTAGCCACTGGCATATATTAAGTTATTTTTGCGATTTTTGTAACCAAAAAAACAACAACATAATAGCCATAATGATCAAGATAACTAATGGAATGTATGCAATATATTTTCAAACCATAAACAAGACGTTTACAACCTTAAGAGCAAACTCCACTTGAGTTCTCAAGAAAAAAGGAATTGCGTCCTTTGACAGGAAAACGACACTAATGATAGACTCGCTGTACCTCAGAGGCCGAGATGTTGAACACCTCTGCGATCTTCATGTAAAGCTCCCTGACGTTGGTGAACCCGTGAATGCGTCCCGTCGGGCTCCCGTGCGCCAGCTGCGTGTGAAACACCAGTTTGGGCCTCGGGCAGGGAGCAGGTTCCTGCGGCGGTGCCGATGGGACGGCGCTCTGGTTCTCCTCGTCCCCCGGGGAACCTTTCGAGTCCTGCGCGTCTGGACTCATGGCCTCTCCGTTCTGCATGGGCTCGTGGTCGCACGTCGTCTGCTCTGGGTCCTGCTGCATGGTGAAGACCGCGGCGTATGCGGCCGTCTACAGTCGGGTCTGGCGGGTTAAATTAAAGATGAGGGTAGCCAGGCAACGCTGCACAGGTGAGCGGTTTTGGGCCCTGCTTAGTGGAAACCCAAAACCACTTGAGCTCGAGATCGTATGTGTGACACTGGAGAGCAGGACGGACACCTGAAGTGAAGCGGCGCGGACGAGAACCTGCAGACCATCTGTCCACAGAGCTGGCGGCAGCGGCGATATTCACACACTCAAGAGACCTGACGTTTGTGTTTGGGCTGCTGGGGTAAATGTGGGTGGAATTGGCTGGTTTTTGACTGAAGGGATTGTTCACCCCAAAACAAAATACATTTGAGTTTGTTATTCACTTAAAGCTTAGATAGATAGATAGATAGATAGATAGATAGATAGATAGATAGATAGATAGATAGATAGATAGATAGATAGATAGATAGATAGATAGATAGATAGATAGATAGATAGATAGATAGATAGATAGATAGATAAAGATGGACGGATAGATAGATATGGATGGAGAGTTCTGTCATTTATGGACGGACTGACGGATAGATAGATAGATAGATGGATGGAGAGTTCTGTCATTTATGGACAGACGCGGATGGACAGATGTATAAATAGATAGATAGATAGATAAATAGAGATGGACGGATAGATAGATATGGATGGATAGATGGATGGAGAGTTCTGTCATTTATGGACCGACGCGGATGGATGGATGGATGGATGGATGGATGGATGGATGGATGGATGGATGGATGGATGGATGGATGGATGGATGGATGGATAGATAGATAGATAGATAGATAGATAGATAGATAGATAGATAGATAGATAGATAGATAGATAGATAGATAGATAGATAGATAGATAGATAGATAGATGGATGGATGGATGGAGAGTTCTGTCATTTATGGACAGACGCGGACGGACAGATGTATAGATAGATAGATAGATAGATAGATAGATAGATAGATAGATAGACAGACAGACAGACAGACAGACAGACAGATAGATAGATAGATAGATAGATAGATAGATAGATAGATAGATAGATAGATAGATAGATAGATAGATAGATAGATAGATAGATAGAAGTAGATGGATGGATGGACGGACGGATAGATAGATAGATAGATAGATAGATAGATAGATAGATAGATAGATGGATGGATGGATGGACGGACGGACGGACGGACGGACGGACGGGTGGATGGATGGATGGATGGATGGATGGATGGATGGATGGACGGACGGACGGATGGATGGATGGAGATAGTAACCAAGTACCTGCAAACTATTCAGAATACCCTAGCAACCAGAAGGAGGTGGAGGTGACATTTGCACAAACAGGGACGGTTCCTCCTTCAACGGAGGAATAGTTGAGCCTGATCTGGTGAGAAAGATCTGGACTATATTACAGTAGCGTCTCTTCTGTGTTATGGACATGGTGTGTCCCCTTCATCAGCAGCACCAGAGACGAGCAGCTCGTCTTCAAATCCACAGCTAACGCTAACACTGGACAACACTGGACAACAGCCATCGAGCGTCCGCAGAGCTGACCATGAGGAACATCAGAGGTCAGACGGCCCTGATATCTGTCCTGTGCGGGACAGGGCCTCCTCTGTTCAGGCTGAGTGTAACCCGAGCCGGAGACTCCACATACACACACACACACACACACACAGCACCACGCTATGTTTTATGCATAAAAGGGCGTATGCAGGTCATGAGATGTCATGTGACACAGTCATGTGACACAAGCAATGGCATGATCTGAGGGAATTGTGTGCAGAAGAGCATGATTTGATTACCAAATAATATAGCAGTGTTTCATATTTGATTCACACTCTTGTGAAAGATAGATGGGCCATTTTGCAACCTGTAAATGCACCCATTAATTCAAAATATTTAGTCTCAAATCCACCTCTAGTGCACATTTAGCAAACTCATGAGCGTATGAAATCATGTGATACAGAGTTAAAAACACAAGCCCACTCATAACACAGACGCACAGTGTATAACCATCCATTCACACTGTGGCTCCCCACCCAGACTTCCTCCCCCCTACCACCACGTTGCATGCGGACACGCGTCCTGACCATACAAGGGCATGGGTGGAGTCCCAACTCGAGTGCCGCGCCGTGATTGGGCCCCGCGTCTGATCAGATGCGCTCTGATTGGCCGCCAGCACTTGTCCGATTTTGTCTCATTTTGTTAATCAGGCCGCGCTCATGGGACGCCGGAGAGAAACCGGATCATCGCATCCTCGTTAAACGGCGTTTCTCAGTCGGCGTGTGTCGGTTTGCGTTGAGGAAGAATGCTGGAAAACAAGAGGGAGAGATTGAAAACATTTCTGAGGAAGATCGACGAGAGCGCCATATCGCGAATCAAGCATTTAATGAAGGAGAGGTGAGTGTGTCCGTTATCAGCTGTCGACATCCGACAATACAGGATGCGCAGCTCATTTAAATATGTTAATGCTGTGTTGTTATTATAATTATAGGGCGCTAGTGTGTTTGTTGTGATTGTATTATGTGATTTGTACGATTTGCAACGATATAGGTCAGAAGGATGGTGTTTTATAGTCGTAATCCACCCTGTCTCTCTCTCTCTCTGTGTGTGTGTGTGTGTGTGTGTGTGTGTGTGTGTTAGAGAGAGAGATGACATTATTGCTTCCTGATGACTGATTTATCTTATTCAAATATAGATTAGAGATGATTTAATTGCTACTTTGTGTCTGTGTAATGCATATAATTCTTTGTTTATGATTTTTAGTGCTAACTTGTTTTACACATTATAAAATACCCACATTTATTGTTTTTATTGCATTCCCTTTACAATGGCACAGTGATGACATTAGGTATAATGTCATTACCAAGATATATATATAATATATATAATATACACACACCATGGAGTTCTGTTCACAAAAAGTGCCAATATGCATTTTTTTTTCTATTTTTTAATTGACCATGGTTGTGCTTTATATTTTCAAGTGCATAAAGCTACCATTTTACATATTAAATGACCATGGTGTTATTGGAAACAATCACTGCGGTACTGCTTCAGTACTTTTGTTACACTTAACAATATCATGGAATGTATTTTTGGATCATATATTTTTGGACATGCCACTATGAACTATGGTATTGCTGTGTGTAAAATAAGCTTGTCAGCCACCGTATAAACCTCCGAACTCCTAAAAACTATCCCTCCAGGCTAATGCAATGCCTTTCATGTGGACTGGTGTCTTTGTGTTGGGTATTATTAGAGTCGTTAAGCCGGTATTGTAAATGGATCGCATCACTCATGCTATTGTAAAGGTATTACTGAGCTAAGTTTTAGGCCAGAACTGATTTACCTGCCTCACATTTTCCAGTGGGGTATTTTCATCGAGCCGTTGGATGGAAAATATAACTAATAATAATATACCAAATCAGTCCAGATTTGTATGAACGGTACTCATCTGTGATTGTGACGTAAACAAACCAATCCTCATCACGATATGGAGGGTTGCCAGGTTTTCACAACAAAACCTGCCCCATTGCTACTCAAAACTAGGCCAAAATAAGTGTTAAGGTAAAATATTTGTTTTTTTGGCAGGGTTGCCTGGTAAAATTTGCATTCCCGGTGCTAAATATCACATAATTGGGGTCGCTTCAACCCGCGGACATGAAAAACAGCCCACAATAAACCGTGTTACAGTAGCCCAATACTGTGGGAAAACCGCAGACTTGGCAACACTGCCGTAACGTGCTATCCGAATTATCGTAAATACAAGTTTCCTAGGTAAAAATTGCACATGTACGCGCTCCCATTTCAAAATTTTAATGCGATGAGCTCGTAATCACGACTTCAGAAATGGGAATTGTCACATTTCCGAGAGCGCGTGAAGGCGGCATTAATTCTTAACCTAGGGCCAGTTATTTTTTCATAATTTTTCTAGACTCCATTTTAATGGTTAAATTAATGTTTTAGTAATCAAAAAGCATGTCTAATTAATTGAAATAATGAAACGCATACAATTTTAAGTTTAACAAAAATTACATGTTTAGGACCCTATTAATTTTACTATATATAGTAAAATTAATAGGGTCCTAAACATGTAATTTTTATATTGGGGCTGTCAAAATATTAACCGCGATTAATCACATCCAAATTAAAAGTTTGTGTTTACATAATATATTTGTGTGTACTCTGTATAATTATTATGTATATATAAATACAAACACATTCATGTATATATTTAAGATGTGTATATATATATATTTTATATATAAATATAATACATTTTTCTTTAATATATAAATGCTTGTGTGTGTTTTTATATATAAATAATAATAATACACCGTACACACACATGTATTATGTAAACACAAACTTTTATTTTGGATGAGATTAATCGCGATTAATCTTTTGACAGCACTTATATATATATATATATATATATATATATATATATATATATATATATATATATATATATGTGTGTTTTTATATATAAATAATAATAATACACCGTACACACACATGTATTATGTAAACACAAACTTTTATTTTGGATGAGATTAATCGCGATTAATCTTTTGACAGCACTTATATATATATTATTATTAATTTTTTATTTTATTATTATATTCAATGGGAAAAAATGGGTCATAATTATTGCATAAATATTAATTATAAATCATAAACTTCTCAAAACACCAAAAAAGAAAAGAAAAAATATTATTGAACAAAAATATATTTAATTGATTTTACTCAAATCTTTTTTTATCTTAATCCCGCCCTCCGGGTCATTTTTTACCCGAAGGTCCTGAGTGTGACCCATAAATGAAGAACCCCAGAGGGTTAAACAGCATACAGCCTTTAAATGTTTATGTATTATTTACTTATAATAATTATCATCATAAATAATAAACTTAATACATTTAATAATTTTTTTGAAATGGTAAAAAAAAAAAAAAACGGTGCGGTTGTACCAAAATTGGTACCGTAAAATTTTGATGGTATTGGTACGACTACTGGAATTTTGGTACCGTGACATCCCCATTTCCGTCCGTGTTTTCTGCATCACAGAAATCATAGGGCCCTAGATCCCTCATGAACGAACCCTACCCTCATCTGTGACTAACGTAAACCAACCAATCCTCATCACCGTTATGCTCCAAGTTCTTAACCTTCATCAAGGTGTGAGTTTCCCATTCACTCGGGCAGTTTAAATGCAAATGGCCCTCTTTCTTGGCCAAACTGTTTTGTCTTCAACAGTGGTTCCAAATGTAATTAGGAGCAGGAATGTGTCATAATCAAATTACGCCATGCGCTAAGTGCCGTCGTTACATCACAATGCCTCTTAAGTGGTTTAGATCGACGAGCATTTCTCCAGATAAACTGGTGATCTCATGGGCCTCCGTCGTATTGCTGTTCCCAACACATGTGGGTCATGTTATCTAGTCTGCGCTCTATTTTTAGCCCAAGCGCTTGTTCCAGGTGTGGGGAATCTGTATAGGCTAATTCTGGAGTAGCGTTAGCTTCCCCGGGCCTTGTAAAGAAAACTGTGGGCCCACAATTCTGCTTATCGTTCGCATAGATAACTGGTAAAGGACATTGAGCTATAATTGTGGTCTTGCACAAGTTCTTTGGAGATTCGGTCATATATAAGTTCCAGTTAACTTTGTTTTGATAGACATTAGCTAGTTAGTTTCATGTGAGTAACCTTTCTTCCCCGTAAAATGTAATTTCCCAGCAACAGTCCTCTGAATTGGTCAAATCCCCTTAAAATACCCCATGCCATATGAATGCCCTTGACCTCTACTGAAGAGTTGCACGGTGCAAGGCACGAGAACAAGATATGATCAGCTTTCATGTGATTCCCGGGGTTGGGATTTCCAGTCTTCTTTCGGACTGGATTGGTCCCTGGAAAGAAAGACCTCTTTCTGTTTAGAGCGGTTGCATTGAGGAAGTGAGACAGATGCGTTCAAATCACATGACTTGCACAAATGTCCTCTGTGTTGTAGCTCTGGCCCCCTTCCACAAGTGGCAAGCTGTTGTTTGCCGACAGGGATTGGTGTTCCCAATGATCGGACCACATGGCATGAGTGATGTCAAGGCCCAATCCTCATCCTTCGCCTTTCTTTGTAGTCATTAACTCCGGTTTCACGATCAGTTTTTAAGAGTTGCAGGGAAAGTGCCCTTTGTTCTTCTTGATCCTTGAGTCCTGGTGTATTTCTGAAGCTTTATTTGCTCTTCATCTCCCAGTAGTTTTTTTTTTTCAGAGGTATAGGACAACTTGTAGATTGCCTAAACGGTTAACGCTGACTCTTTTCTCTGCAAACACCCACTCAGATCATTTATCACACTGACCTTAAACTCTTTACATGTGGTTTGCTCATATTCTCACCGTTTCCGCTCTAGTCCATTCATGCTTGTAAGCAGGGAAATTCATGACTTGCTCAACTGGTTAACTCTAACGGAGTCTTTTTGAAAGTGATCTATGGTTTCCTGGTGTGCAACGCTGGCACAATTCAACCTGTCGCTCTCTGATTTACATGCCGGCTTCTTGGCTGCGAACTTGAATCGCATTCAGTTCCTCCCTAACATCAACCAATGGTGATCTAGTACCCTTGTGTCTTTCAGAGCTTATGTAATGAAAACTGACCTGATATTCTCAATATCATGTTATGCTGATACTAGTGTGCTCTAGAAACCGACTAAACACACTTAATCTTCTCATTAGAACAGGGAGTCCTGTGTATTAACCAAAGGACGGAAGGCACTGAGAAGTACTGATAAAAATAAACAGATCTGGAGACTTGTTGTTGAGGCCTGGACAAGGATCTTCAAGCTATCTTGTGCAGTGAGCTAATGTGCTTTCATTGTCATGAGCGTTGAACGCTTGTGTACGTGTACATTATGCCAGGGATGACTCAGACTGATATGATTTGTCAAGGAGGTCAGGGGTCAGATGGAGAAAAGGTTCACTGGTAATTGAACTGTAACGGTGATGATGCACGGGGCAATGTTACATTGAGTATGGGCAACACATTTCTATCTGGATACTTTAGATCGGTCGTGTTTACTGCAACTTTGCTCAAAAAAATTGTCCTGTGTATCATCACCATAACTTTCTGTGGCCCACATCTTAAAGGGATAGTTCTTAATTGTTCCAAACATTGTTTCAAAATATATTTTGGTAACCAGGCAGCCATTGACTTACACACACACGGAGAAAAAGGGTGTCAATTGTACCTTTAGGGGTAGTCACTGGGGCAGGACCCTTAAAAGGTAGGGATGCTCCGATCAGATCTGATACCGAGTACAGGGTATGATTTCTTGTCATGGTAATCGATCCCGTTTCCAATGCTTCACTGATTTGTAAGCTCTCTGATCACTGTTAACCTTTTTTCAGATAAAAAAAATACTATAGATGTTGCCTTTTATTATATTTTTGTTACATTTCTATGCTAATTATGTAATGTAACTTGTTTTAACAGGGTACTAAATAATCACAAAAATGATTCCTTATACACTGAACATTTTAATATGCCTTTAAAATGGAGTTTCTGCATAACACTATGCATATCAATCAGGATACTTAATAGAAGAGGAAAAAACAAAACAAAATGGAGCAGTCTGATGCAGCCCACAAGGTTGTCCAATAGTAAAATTGAGGACAAAATAAACATTTAATCCCCTAAAATGGAGAAGTCTGATGTAACAAAGATTGTCTAATACAATGCTCCTCCATGCAAGATTTCTTTGGAACATACACGGCAAATAGCAAATTCGCCAAATCATTAAAGTCCCCACGCGTCATGGGTAGGGCTGCGCAATATATAGAAATTATCGAAATATCGCAAATGTACATATCACAAGGGCACGCAATATCTGAATGATTTTAATAGGCTACTTCAACATTGTGAAAAGTGTACGTTTTAGGTTGACGCATATAGCAGAGAATAGACTGAGCACACACTCATGTGACTTGCTTGACGTTAAAAAGAGTTCTTAAACGCAATAACTTGCGGAAAAACAACTCCTTGCAGTCTCGCGCTGTCTGACACACACACACCGAAACGTGCGCACAAGCCGTTCTTTTTTCCGTGTCTTGTTACACACTCGAACTGTCAAATACACACATTTTTTGATGAGTATGTCTTGATGAGTATTCATGTACACACAGTTGGTTATGCTTTAAGTGAAGGATATCAGTCGGAGAAAGAAATTTCTGCCGCTCCGGGGATCTGAACCCGACTCCCTTTTGATCGGGTCGAGTCAGTGAGATCGGTTCATGTGAGAGGCCAAGTTTAGGGAGTACCAATCGAGTCATAAAATATGATTATCGGCCGATCGATCGGAGCATCCCTATTAAAAGGACAAATTTGTACCTTTTTTTTTACCTAAAAAAGGTTCATGGTAGTACCTTAAGGTGTGTATTTGTACCCCAAGGTACTAATATGCACCTTTTAGGAGTAAAAGAAACGCTACAAAGATGTCCTTTTAAGGGTACTACCCCTAAGGGTACAGTTTTGACCCCCTTTTCTCTGTGTGTGTGGAAGTCAATGGCTACCATCAACTGTTTGATTACCAACATTCTTGTGTTCAACAGAAGAAAGAAACTGTGTAAACTATCCCTTTAACTTGGTGGCAAGTCTTAATGCCCAGTGTTTGTCCACAGATTCCTGGTGTTTTTTAATTGTTTATTATTTTGTTGGCGTCCCCTTGTATCTGTACTGTGGAAAGTTAAACTTTTACCCAGAGATCTTTCATCATTGATTAACTTTTATGCTGTGTCCGGTGACCAGTTTCGTTTGTTGTTTTAGATTTGATAATGCTTTGGCTTATTTAACTTCAACGTAACCATTTTTGCACTCTCAAAATCAGAACCTGTTCAAATGCTGAAACCTGGGAAAGTAAAAGTTGACTTGATATACTATTTGCATCCAATATTGGCCAAATCGGATCCTTGCAAAAAAAGGTCCTGGTGTTTGTGGAGGTCTTTCTTTAGATTTCCCATGGGTTTGTTGACCTTCTACCCCATCACAAAGACAATAGGTGGGCCTTTGTTTGGATGTCTTCGGTCTTGTCCTCAGTAGTTTGCATTCCTTCAATGGCATTTAAATGGGCCATTGTGGGATCCCTCCATCACCCACCGCTCCACTAATTTCCAAGGGAACACCAGCTGCTGTGGTTGGAGGTGAGCGGAGTGGGCCGGCTGAGGATTGTTTTATCCCTCCCTCGGCTACAACTTTGCCTTCCTTGTGCTTCATTATCTCACTTTTTCCGACGGCCCGGCCGAGCTGTGCTTGTGTGACGGAGCGGCTGTAAAGGAAACCTTTAGACCTCATTGCTCAGCAACCGGTTGAAAGTGGTTCAGTGAGTCCAAGAGCTGGGAAGACGTAGCAATGGATAGCGAGAAGGAGCCGAGCCGCATGGACACGGCCGTGTGTGAGGATTTGGGAAGGTAGGAGACGTTTACGGCCACTGTCTCTGTGATATATAGTTGTTGGAGCAGCTGTGACGTAGTTGAGCCAAAACACTCGGGGGTTTGATTTATCACAGCCAGTGGATTGAATCCAAACAACCGGTTTTATTGCTTATAGGAGTGTATTGTTGCTACATTTGAGCTTGAAACAAATCGACTAGTTCATCTATATTCACCAAGGAAGCGTTTTTGCGAGTCATTTGCAAAGAATGAACTTTCATTCTCAGCACAAAGGGAAGCACGATGACGTTTTATTGCTGATAACGGGCCTTGAACTTCAACACATTTCCTTGTTTGGCATGTTTATGAGGCGTCTCATGCCACTGTGTGATGCGAGCTCAAACCAGATTAGATCAAGAATGGCGCTGTATCTTCAGCATCTGAGTGAATCAGTAGGGGATATTTCGTGCTCGTTGTCTTCGTTTTAAATCACTGTGTGTCTCTCGAGGCTAAACCGAAGTTGGCGAGGTTCACCGTACACGAGATAATGCAATGCAAGCACAGCGAATAGATGTGTAAACAACATTACGTGTGTAAATAGGATCTCTAGATCCCTCTTTATTGTTCTAAATGTCACAAAACTGGAATGGCACTCATTAAATAGTCCGTGTAGCCAAACCTTACTGTTTAAACAGGGCGTTTTTATTATACAAGGCATGCCAAACACTACAACTCTCTCAAATGCTCTGGTCTTGTGTTTCCTATAAACGTCCACACCGGGGCGGTAGAGCCCATGAATGCCAGAATACACAACTCAACCTCAGACATGCAAAAAACGGCTCGCAGATTAGCTTGGAAAGGCTCACTTAACAGGAATTGCAGGACAGAAAGTGAACTGCTGTGGAAGCGAGAGTTGCGGTCGATGGTTTACGCTCTGGGCCGCTGATGCAAACGTGATCTGACCGCCACCAGGTGTTTTAAACCGTTTTGCGATATGTAAAGGGATGGTTCACCCAGGTTTGTTCTTCTGCTGAACACAAAAGGTGTTTTGAAGGATGTTGACGGTATTTTTTTGTTTCCTACTACGTCAGCTGTACCAACATTCTTCAAAATATCTTCTTTTGTGTTCAACTGAAGAAAGAAACTCGAACAGGTTTGGTACAACTTGCCCTGGTAAAAAGGATTTTGTTGTGAAGTAAATACAACAGAAAGAACGAGTACATGGATAAAGTTATTCAGGCAAGACTTAAAAAAAAACTTAGTAAATTCTGTGTTAGTACTCAATTCAAGCTTGTAGAAATATCAATGATATAAAATTAAGTAAAACCTACTCAGCTTTTCTAATACTGGTGTTCCCATCATGCACTGGGGCATGATTTACACTTTAATCATTGCTATTCTTGTTAGGTTTAGTAACTTGCCATTTTGTGACTTCTGGAGTTCATTTTCTACTCAATGACATTCACACTCAAATTATCCATCGAATATTTCCGTCGTTGTGCATCACGTACTGAAGTCTCAGTGTTTGGGTGGGTGTCGCGTGACTTATATTATGTAGATATGGTGTCTACATGATGTCTCTTGCATTATTTACTTAGATGTAGGGCTGCACAATTATGACACAAATCATCGGCTAATTGTCGATTATTCCCTTGAAATTGTAATAGCGATTATTAATTACGATTATTAAGCCTGAAAATTCAAATATGCATTGGTTTGGTTTAAAAAAGTTAAAAAAAAATTCATGGTATTATAATGTTATACTACAATTACAAATAAAAACAATTGGGAAAACGCAGATTAATATAAGTTGACTTTTTTTTTGTAACTGCGATTTACATTTTATTGAACGAATACATAATTGTGGCATCCGTAATTGTAATCATGATTACAAATTAGATTAATTGCGCAGCCCTAGTTGGATGTTTCTAAGTAAAGCATTTAAAAAAAAACACGATTTAATTCAATGTTTTATTATTTGAGTAATTTTTGTTAAATTGAGTTGTATAGAATTAAGTAAAATCTACTTAACTAAGTTGTGAAATTAAATATCATTAAGAAATATTTACTTAATTTCTTTATGAATGTTAAGTTCAATAGTAAGTCGATTTTACTTGATAATGTGTAAGTTGTACAGAACCGTAGAAGTAAAATTTACTTAAATGTGTTTTTATCAAGTAAATGACATCATTTTAATGCATTTCTGTGCATGAAATCTGTCAAAAACGTGCTCATTTTACACCAAAAGAATGAAATGTGCATCTATATTTTGCATTAAAAAAAATTACGTTTTCTTGTTGTATTTTAAATGTTTTTTTTTTTTGTTTAAGTCCTTTTAAATCTCAAGTTTTGCGCAACTGATGTTTAAGTTCGGTTCGTTTAATTACGTTTACTTCCTTGTGCAGTTTTATTGCTTGTGTAGGTCAGGAAAAGTCTCCATCTCATAATTAAAACGTCAAATCAAAGTACGATAATTGCAGCTAGATTTAACCCCTTAACTGCCACCTAGCGGGTCGATTGGCACCCTTTTTATATAATTTTTTAAAATATTAATAATGGTATTTTAGTAATCACAAATGATCATTCGTAAGCTTACGAACTCAAAATTCGTCCTTGAAATTGGATGGTACATTACCATGGAAACGATACTCTAAATTCTTCTAGCAGGCTCCTCCCCTTAGTGGGCGGTGTCACATTACAAAATTAATTTGAACTACTTTATAATCAAAACCTTTGCTAATCTTGACAAAACGCATATCTTCGGAAAGGTCAGTCTCTCAAGGTTCCATATTTTGCAAGCCTGCAGCTCTCCTCTCAGAAACCGAAGTCTCCGCACCTCGATCGCCCCCAGGTTGTTGGTCCCAGTATAGCTCATAAGCCCCGCCCCTCCGTGTTTTCTAATGGACGCGAGGCCAACGAAACAATCAAATTACCCAAAGTTGGTTTCTGTTATTTTAGGCAGTTTTTGTCATGATGATTTCATTTTGAGTGTTCGTTTTTTTTTTTTTTTTTAAATAAGTTAAGTTTTAGTTAGTTATCTGATGCTATAAAAACGGGGGATGTGACGTCCTGATTGACAGCTGAGATTATCTGATGTAAGTCATGGACTTTTTTCGGGAGGAGATTGGAGCTTTAGCTTTAATTTCTACGTTTCCATAACCGTTTATTTACACCGACATATTGAATTGTTCTGCATCTGCGAGACTGTGGGCGGGCTTTTGATATCGCGCCCCTACTTCCTGCTCTCGGTCCCAAATCTGCGCAAGATGTCAGCGCCATATTCGGACCTCCGGAGGCTTCAATAACTAATTCGCGTCGTCCATATTTTTTTACTGTCTATGATATTTTGTGATAGAATTGATACAGTATTTGGACCGAAATGTATCAATAAAAACATTAATGGAATGGCACCTGGTGGCTGTTTGTGGTACAGCGCTTAAACAAAATCTCATGGGAGCTTCAATTTTTGTGATCTCAACTTCTAATTTGGAACACAACTTGGTTAGACACGTGGCTTTAATTTTATAGTAACTTTAGAGTAAAAATTATTTTTGTAATTTGATTTACAGTACATTTAAACTTGCATAACAGTGTTTAAGTTGCCTTTTCACGTCTATTCTCAAAAAGACGGCTGACTGTTTAAGACATTTCCGTGATATATTTGCGTTATCTCCTGCTTTTCATAAGTTGAGATGCCTTGGCAGTTTCTCTAGTGATTAGTCAACATTTATTTAATCCGCGCCCCACCAACTTTGCCAGGTGTTCGTGTCCTGTTTTGAATGTATTTGTGTATCCCATGCATGGGTTTTCTTTCATATCCGTAGGTCTCAAGACAAAAAAAACCCAACGAAATTTGGCTAAACTCTGTAAAAACGTGTGGGCCAATCCTAGCCAGAACGCTAGCTCGCGTGTCCTTTTGTTTCGAGCCGTCCCTTCCCCCGCGGGCGAGCTCAGGAATGTTTCCGCGGAGTAATTAGCAGCCATTACGCCCAGTGGAGTGATGCACTATCACAGGTCACATGATGTCTTTTAACCTATATGTGTACTGGAGTCATGAGCTTCATGGCTGGGGAAGGCGAGGGCGGCCGTGCTTTGTGTGCAAGGACATTTCAAACTAAATTAGGCTGAACGAGGAGGTGGTTTGTGGGTAGTTTTACTTCTTGCGGCTGAAGAATGCCAGCTATTTGACTTTCTCTCCTGAAAACTTTCCACTCGAGGCGCGTTTACTTTCACTTCTTCTTCTTTCTTCTCTCGAGCTTCTGAATGCGTTTTCACCTGGAAGTCTTGCGGCTGCATGCAGGTGTTCCATTACATCATCAGCTCACACCACCTGAGGTCAGAAGCCCCGCCCACGCTTATTTGCATACAGGGAAGGGCAGCAGCTCCCGCAGACAGAGCTCTGTCTTTTAGCTTCGACGCAGGTTTGGTTTTATTGCTCTTGGAGACGCGGTATGGCTTGAGGCTAGCTTTCGGAGGATGGATAGATCTCTGAGTTTACGGTTATCTCGCAGGCACGGGATTCACCTGTACAGGTATGGGGGAGAGAGAGAGAGAGAGAGAGAGTTCAAACTGTGGCTGTTTTAGTGTGTTGAACCATTACACTGAGAGAAACTCAGTTGTGTGACATTCGCTGGTGTTGACTTTACGTTCACAGCGTTTTCTAAGCGGTTCTTGTAAAGGCAGGTGGTAGTTTTCTCTGAAGCTGACGCTGGTTTTACGCTGTTTTCACAGCTATGTGGTGGACGCTGGGACGATCCCGGGGAAGGTGAAGAAGGGGAGGACGAAAAGTAAACTGGGAAGCAGGAAGGCTTTCAGCTTGGAGGAAAACCAGCTGGAGGTCCAACAGCAGGCCAAGATCCTGAGCCGGCCGGTCCCGCCCAGGTAAGACACGCACCTGTGATGATTTCACATTGAAACCTCTGCCGAACAATGATCTGTGACCCACCTGTTGGATGTGTTTGAATGGATAAAGAAACAAACAAGAGAAGGTGTGATTGTGTGCGTATGCATTTAAATCCATTTAATTACTTAATTACATTTACCAATATCTAAAAGGTGGCATTTTCACATATAAAGAAAATAAATAATTGTTTTCTGTAAAAAAAAAAAATATTAAATACAAAAGAAATACACTTGATTTGTGAATTTACTTGAAATAAAGATATTTTTCAATATCTAAAATGTGGCTTGTTTCAGAAATAGTTAATGTAAAATAAAACCATTTGATCATTTTCTTAAAAAAAAAAAAAAAAAAAAAAAAAAATATATATATATATATATATATATATATATATATATATATATATATATATATATATATATATATATATATATATATATATATATATATATATATAATTGCTATATAATATTTACAAAAAGTCTTTATACTTATATTTGCATGAATAATTGTGTAAATATTTATAATAGAAACATACATTTGATAGACAAATAATAGTTTATATGATATTTTAAGTATATATTACTCATAAATAAATATGTTTTGAATTTATATTTTAGGAATAATTGATTATTATAAGGTTTACAATAAAATGGGTTTTAATGCATAAAACACTTAAATTAATTTATATTTGTTGGAATAGAAAAAATACATACATTTGATAATTTTCTTTTTAATAGTTTATCTAAAGGATTATATTTATTCCTGCTATATATTTATATAATATTAAAAAAACTAATTTTTTAATGAGTTTATATTTGTAGGAATATTTTCATTTTAAAATGGTAAATCTCTTTTTAAAATATTAGATATATAAATATATATTCCTGCTATGTTTCTATTTATAAAAAGACATTTAATTAAATATATTAGCAGAAATAAATACATTTGATAAATGTCTATTGAAAAATATCAGTTCATATAAAATATAAGTATATATTCCTGCTATACATGTATATCATGTATATAAAATACATTTATCAAATATATTTTACCATTTTAAAATAAAAAAACATAATATAAATTCATTAAAAAAAATGTTGTTTTTTTTATATTCATGCTATATGTATGTAATATTTGGTTTAAAATACATTTAATTAAATTATCAGGAATACAAATATTCATATTAAAAGAAATTACATTTGATAAATGTCTATTAAAAATATATCAGTTCATATAAAATATAAGTATATCTTCGTGCTATATGTATATCATATTTTAAACCAGCAGCCATATCACCCTGCAGCCCAAGACTGGTTTCCCACTGAAGCTAAGCAGGGCTGAGTCTGGTCATTACCTGGATGGGAGACCAACTGGGAAAACTAGGTGTCTGCTGGTCGAGGTGTTAGTGAGGCCAGCAGGGGGCGCTCACCCTGTGGTCTGTGTGGGTCCTAACACCCCAGTATAGTGATTGGGACACTATACTGTAACAAGCACCGTCCTTCGGATGAGACGTTAAACCGAGGTCCTGACTCTCTGTGGCCATTAAAAATCCCAGGATGTCCTTCGATATAGAGTAGGGGTGTAACCCCGGCATCCTGGCCAAATTTGCCCATTGGCCCCTGTCCATCATGGCCTCCTAATCATCCCCATATACATATACAGACTGGCTTCATCACTCCGTCTCCTCTCCACCATCAGCTGGTGTGTGTGGTGGGCGTTCTTGCGCAAAATGGCTGCCGTCGCATCATCAGGTGATGCTGCACATCGGTGGTAGTTGAGGAGATTCCCCCCTTCTATGTGTAAAGCGCTTTGAGTGCCTAGAAAAGCGCTATATAAATGTAACAAATTATTATTATCTCCATTATGACGTGTGTGTGTTTGCAGGTGTCACACACTGGACGTGGAGCGGCCGTTGGAGAGAAGCGAGAGCCTGAACTCCAGAAGTGTAAGTCTTTGCTCTTCTCAACACGTTTGAGTGTGAATGAGAGCGACTCTAACGCCGTTTCTCTCGTCTCCAGAGTTTCATAAAGCACAACAAAACATTCCACAAACTCTTCCCGGAAATCCCAGAGAGCGAGGACCTGCTCCACGGTGAGGAACATGAGATCTGAGGCGGTGCTCGTGTAGGACTGTTCCACACACACACACACACACACTCTCTTCCTCATCCCCCTCTCTCTCTCTCTCTCTAGCCTACATCTGTGCGCTGCAGAAGGAAGTGCCTTACCACGGCCGTCTGTACATCACGGACCGCCACCTGTGCTTCTTCTCCTCTGTGCTGCTCAAGGACACCAGGGTAACCACACACACACACACACACACACACACACACACACACCACCAGGGCTCATTCTGACTGCAGATTCAGATTTAGCTTTAGTCATAGTCTTTTGACTAAAAGGCCATTTAGTTTTAGTCATATTTTAGTCACCTCAATTGTTTTTAGTTTTAGTCGACTAAATATCAGAAGATTTTAGTCTACTAATTCTACAGTAGATTTAGTCGACTAAAATCTAATGAGTTTAGTTGAATTGTAATTAAATTAAGCATTTAAGCATTACATAACCGATTATCACTTGAACTGACATTTTGACACCATTTTGTTTTTGACATTAAAAATACACGAAATAGAGCTCAATTCACTTTTTTGTTTGTTTTTTTAAAAACATCTTTATAGTTTTTATAACGTTGTATTTCTGTTTTAGTTAGTAGGCCATATCAGGTAAAGCTAAAGCTTCAAATAAGTTTATTTTTTTAAATTTCAGTTAACATTTATTTAATTTCAAGTAACGAAGATTTTTTTTTATGGTTTTAGTGAACTATTATAACCCTGATACTTTATTGAATATGTGTCAAATACTGGTCTTTCCTCCTGACTATGAATTAAATTGGAATGAAATTAAATACAGTTTATTGTGTAAGCAAAAACGAATATATAATGCGTGACTTAATTATAAACAAGCTGGAAATACACAGGACTCTTATTTTGAAATCTCGCCTTATTATTGCAGTTTCAGGAGCTCATTCAAGTTCAGATGAGGGAGATAAAATATGCATCGTTACAACTGTCTAAATCATATTACTATATAAACATCGTAAAGTAAACATTGTGATTATTCATCAGCATTAGTTCATAAACACTGGTCTGGCATAAATGTGTGTTATTGATTGATTGAGCCGCGCTGGAGCTGGATTGGGGATGAGTGAGCCGTGTTTTACAGACGTTAGATCAGCATCTGTTACTCAGATCATCAGTTCTGACTGCATCTCTTCCCTAATCCACCCTCACTAACATGTTCCTCTCGTTTTTATTTGCTGACGAAAATGACAGTACGTTTTCGTCATAGTTTTTGTCATCCAACAATAGTTTTTATTTAGTTACGTCTCGTTTTCGTCAGTGAAAAAAGGTTGTTGACGAAAATCATGACAAATTATTCGTCAACGAAATGAACACTGCACGCCACGCTCCGCTCTGTCTAACTGTGTGTGTGTGTGTGTGTGTGTCAGGTGATGGTCCCGGTCTCCAGTGTGAGCGTGCTGAAGAAGCAGAACACCGCCCTGCTCGTGCCCAACGCCATCTCCATCCGCACCGCCGACGGAGAGAAGGTCAGCATCAGCTGCTCATGTCACATTATTATCCACACAATGCATTTTATTAGCATTAATCACTGCAGGTTTCACTAAAGATTCTGTCATTTTCATCGATGCTTAAAAATACATAATAATAATTAACAATAATATTTTAAACATGTTTTTAATTTATTATATAAAGTAGAAAACACCTTTTTAATATTTGCAAGAATACATTTGATCTCATTTAAAATGGAAAATACATGTGATAATTTTCTTTAAATAGTTTATATAAATGATTTTATACACACACAACTATATATTCCTGCTATACATGTATATACAATAAAACATTGAATTATTGACAATTAATAATTCCTATTTGCAGGAATAAAAAATATTGAATTTATGTAGATTATATAATTAAGCACATTTTCCTCCCAATTATGTATTAACATAATAGGGAAAAATGCATTTGTTGTATTGCATTTAACTAAAAATATATTTGATTAAATATACTGTTGTTTTTAAATTAATTAAATTATTGTTATTAATCAGTATGTTTCACTAAAGATACTGTAAATGTATTAGTTATGAATGCTGATTTGAAAAATAAAATGTTTAATTTAATTAATAAACACATTACAGTATTTTATTTTTTGTGAAACTGATTAGTTTCTAATTAATAAAATAAAATAAAATAGTTTTGTATAGTGAAACACATTAATTAATAATTGAAATGAATCAAAAACACATTATAGCAATTTCTTTACTGAAATCTGCTGATTAATGCTAATTAATTATCAAATAACTCATTTTTATTAATAACAGATGTATTAATCACATTTTTTGTGACATGTACGGAGTAATGCAAGTTATCAAACTATTTTAATTAATAAAAAACATTACAGTAATTTTTAGTGAGACATACTGGTTATTGCTAATCAATAAAAATGTATTACACAATAATTTTCTGAAACATGAATCTTATAAAAGTGAGAATGTGCCTAATTTATCATTGAGATTATTAGGAGTTGCACAAAAATGAAAAGTGAAATGTCTCGAATGTTTACATTATTAGTGAAATATGAAACAGACGTTTGTTCATTCTGACATTATTTATATTTAATGTGTGTGTGTGTGTGTGTGTGTGTTTCAGTATTTGCTGGTGTCTCTGCGGAACAGGGAAGGCTGTTATAAGCTCCTGCGCTCCGTCTGTCCTCATCTGGAGGTGAGTGTTTGACCCTGATGGTGCTGATGATGTCACTGATCACATGCTTCCTGTGCTGATGATGTCACTGACCACATGCTTCCTGTGCTGATGATGTCACTGCTCTCGCTCCTCAGGACGGAAGTGCCAACAGCAGCCCCGTCTTCTCCTCCGCTGAGAACAGCTTCGAGCCCAAACTCGTGGTGAGGGACTCGGGTCACATGACCTCCGCATGACCATTATAGGAAACAGTCTAATTTATATCTGAAGAAACATTTCTGAACATGATTTATACAAATATTTCCAAATACAACATGCAACAAATTCCCTAAAAATATTTATAAAATATTTCCTAAAAATA